>NW_026902719.1:300000-436019 GCF_943734735.2 Anopheles gambiae
TGTACTATTTGAATGGCCTTGAAATTTGATGTTGAATTTTGTTGCCATCTATTATCGTTGTTACGGCCATGTTTCATCCAAATGAAGCCATCTTGTACTATTTGAATGGCCTTGAAATTCGATGTTAAATCTTGTTGCCATCTATTATCGTTGTTACGGCCATGTTTCATCCAAATAAATGCATCTTGAACTAATTCAATGGCCTTGAAATTTGATGTTGAATTTTGTTGCCTTCTATTATCGTTGTTACGGCCATGTTTCATCCAAATGAAGCCATCTTGCACTATTTGAATGGCCTTGAAATTTGATGTTGAATTTTGTTGCCTTCTATTATCGTTGTTACGGCCATGTTTCATCCAAATGAAGCCATCTTGTACTATTTGAATGGCCTTGAAATTTGATGTTGAATTTTGTTGCCATCAATTATCGTTGTTACGGCCATGTTTCATCGAAATGAAGGCATCTTGAACTAATTCCTTGAAATTTGATGTTGAATTTTGTTGTCATCTATTATCGTCGTTACGGCCATGTATCATCCAAATGAAGCCATCTTGTACTATTTGAATGGCCTTGAAATTTGATGTTGAATTTTGTTACTGTCTATTATCGTTGTTACAGCCATGTTTCATCCAAATGAAGCCATCTTGTACTATTTGAATGGCCTTGAAATTCGATGTTGAATTTTGTTGCCATCTATTATCGTTGTTACGGCCATGTTTCATCCAAATGAAGCCATTTTGTACTATTTGAATGGCCTTGAAATTCGATGTTTAATCTTGTTACCGTCTATTATCGTTGTTACGGCCATGTTTCATCCACATGAAACATCTTGAACTAATTCAATGGCCTTGAAATTTGATGTTGAATTTTGTTGCCATCTATTATCGTTGTTACGGCCATGTTTCATCCAAATGAAGCCATCTTGCACTATTTGAATGGCCTTGAAATTTGATGTTGAATTTTGTTGCCATCTATTATCGTTGTTACAGCCATGTTTCATCCAAATGAAGGCATCTTGTACTATTTGAATGGCCTTGAAATTTGATGTTGAAAATTGTTGATATCTATTATCGTTGTTACGGCCATGTTTCATCCAAATAAAGGCATCTTGCACTATTTGAATGGCCTTGAAATTTGATGTTGAATTTTGTTGCCATCTATTATTGTTGTTACAGCCATGTTTCATCCAAATGAAGCCATTTTGCACTTTTTGAATGGCCTTGAAATTTGATGTTGAATTTTATTGCCATCTATTATCGTTGTTACGGCCATATTTCATCTAAATGAAGCCATCTTGCACTATTTGAATGGCCTTGAAATTTGATGTTGATTTTTGTTGCCATCTATTATCGTTGTTACAGCCATGTTTCATCCAAATGAAGCCATCTTGCACTATTTGAATGGCCTTGAAATTTGATGTTGAATTTTGTTGCCATCTATTATCGTTGTTACGGCCATGTTTCATCCAAATGAAGAAATATTGCACTATTTGAATAGACTTAAAATTGTATGTTGAGTTTTTTTGCCATCTATTATCGTTGTTACGGCCATGTATCATCCAAATAAAGCCATTTTGCACTATTTGAATGGCCTTGAAATTTGATGTTGAATTTTATTGCCATCAATTATCGTTGTTACGGCCATGTTTCATCGAAATGAAGGCATCTTGAACTAATTCCTTGAAATTTGATGTTGGATTTTGTTGTCATCTATTATCGTTGTTACGGCCATGTTTCATCCAAATGAAGCCATCTTGCACTATTTGAATGACCTTGAAATTTGATGTTGAATTTTGTTGCCATCTAGTATCGTTGTTACGGCCATGTTTCATCCAAATGAAGCCATCTTGTACTATTTGAATGGCCTTGAAATTTGATGTTAAATCTTGTTACCGTCTATTATCGTTGTTACGGCCATGCTTAATCCACATAAAACATCGTGAACTAATTCAATGGCCTTGAAATTTGATGTTGAATTTTGTTGTCATCTATTATCGTTGTTACGGCCATGTTTCATCCAAATGAAGCCATCTTGCACTATTTGAATGGCCTTGAAATTTGATGTTGAATTTTGTTGCCATCTATTATCGTTGTTACAGCCATGTTTCATCCAAATGAAGCCATCTTGCACTATTTGAATGGCCTGGAAATTTGATGTTGAATTTTGTTGCCATCTATTATCGTTGTTACGGCCATGTTTCATCCAAATGAAGCCATCTTGCACTATTTGAATGGCCTTGAAATTTGATGTTGATTTTTGTTGCCATCTATTATCGTTGTTACGGCCATGTTTCATCCAAATGAAGGCATCTTGCACTCTTTGAATGGCCTTGAAATTTGATGTTGAATTTTGTTGCCATCTATTATCGTTGTTACGGCCATGTTTCATCCAAATGAAGGCATCTTGCACTATTTGAATGGCCTTGAAATTTGATGTTGAATTTTGTTGCCATCAATTATCGTTGTTACGGCCATGTTTCATCCAAATGAAGCCATCTTGCACTATGTGAATGGCCTTGAAATTTGATGATGAATTTTGTTGCCATCTATTATCGTTGTTACGGCCATGTTTCATCCAAAGGAAGGCATCTTGCACTATTTGAATGGCCTTGAAATTTGATGTTGAATTTTGTTGCCATCTATTATCGTTTTAACAGCCTTGTTTCATCCAAATGAAGCCATCTTGTACTATTTGAATGGCCTTGAAATTTGATGTTGAGTTTTTTTGCCATCTATTATCGTTGTTACGGCCATGTATCATCCAAATGAAGCCATCTTGCACTATTTGAATGGCCTTGAAATTTGATGTTGAATTTTGTTGCCATCTATTATCGTTATTACGGCCATGTTTCATCCAAATGAAGCCATCTTGCACTATTTGAATGGCCTTGAAATTTGATGTTGAATTTTGTTGCCATCTATTATCGTTGTTACGGCCATGTTTCATCCAAATGAAGCCATCTTGTACTATTTGAATGGCCTTGAAATTTGATGATGAATTTTGTTGCCATCTATTATCGTTGTTACGGCCATGTATCATCCAAAGGAAGGCATCTTGCACTATTTGAATGGCCTTGAAATTTGATGTTGAATTTTGTTGCCATCTATTATCGTTTTTACAGCCTTGTTTCATCCAAATGAAGCCATCTTGTACTATTTGAATGGCCTTGAAATTTGATGTTGAGTTTTTTTGCCATCTATTATCGTTGTTACGGCCATGTATCATCCAAATGAAGCCATCTTGCACTATTTGAATGGCCTTGAAATTTGATGTTGAATTTTGTTGCCATCTATTATCGTTGTTACGGCCATGTTTCATCTAAATGAAGGCATCTTGAACTAATTCAATGGCCTTGAAATTTGATGATGAATTTTGTTGCCATCTATTATCGTTGTTACGGCCATGTATCATCCAAAGGAAGGCATCTTGCACTATTTGAATGGCCTTGAAATTTGATGTTGAATTTTGTTGCCATCTATTATCGTTTTTACAGCCTTGTTTCATCCAAATGAAGCCATCTTGTACTATTTGAATGGCCTTGAAATTTGATGTTGAATTTTGTTGCCATCTATTATCGTTGTTACGGCCATGTATCATCCAAATGAAGCCATCTTGCACTATTTGAATGGCCTTGAAATTTGATGTTGAATTTTTTTGCCATCTATTATCGTTGTTACGGCCATGTATCATCCAAATGAAGCCATCTTGCACTATTTGAATGGCCTTGAAATTTGATGTTGAATTTTGTTGTCATCTATTATCGTTGTTACGGCCATGTTTCATCCAAATGAAGCCATCTTGCACTATTTGAATGGCCTTGAAATTTGATGTTGAATTTTGTTGCCATCTATTATCGTTGTTACAGCCATGTTTCATCCAAATGAAGCCATCTTGCACTATTTGAATGGCCTTGAAATTTGATGTTGAATTTTGTTGCCATCTATTATCGTTGTTACGGCCATGTTTCATCCAAATGAAGCCATCTTGCACTATTTGAATGGCCTTGAAATTTGATTTTAAATTTTGTTGCCATCTATTATCGTTGTTACGGCCATGTTTCATCCAAATGAAGCCATCTTGCACTATTTGAATGGCCTTGAAATTTGATGTTGAATTTTGTTGCCATCTATTATCGTTGTTACGGCCATGTTTCATCCAAATGAAGCCATCTTGCACTATTTGAATGGCCTTGAAATTTGATGTTGAATTTTGTTGCCATCAATTATCGTTGTTACGGCCATGTTTCATCCAAATGAAGCCATCTTGCACTATGTGAATGGCCTTGAAATTTGATGATGAATTTTGTTGCCATCTATTATCGTTGTTACGGCCATGTATCATCCAAAGGAAGGCATTTTGCACTATTTGAATGGCCTTGAAATTTGATGTTGAATTTTGTTGCCATCTATTATCGTTTTTACAGCCTTGTTTCATCCAAATGAAGCCATCTTGTACTATTTGAATGGCCTTGAAATTTGATGTTGAATTTTTTGCCATCTATTATCGTTGTTACGGCCATATATCATCCAAATGAAGCCATCTTGCACTATTTGAATGGCCTTGAAATTTGATGTTGAATTTTGTTGCCATCTATTATCGTTATTACGGCCATGTATCATCCAAATGAAGCCATCTTGCACTATTTGAATGGCCTTGAAATTTGATGTTGAATTTTGTTGCCATCTATTATCGTTGTTACGGCCATGTTTCATCTAAATGAAGGCATCTTGAACTTATTCAATGGCCTTGAAATTTGATGTTGAATTTTGTTGCCATCTATTATCGTTGTTACGGCCATGTTTCATCCAAATGAAGCCATCGTGCACTATTTGAATGACCTTGAAATTTGATGTTGAATTTTGTTGCCATCTATTATCGTTGTTACGGCCATGTTTCATCCAAATAAAGCCATCTTGCACTATTTGAATGGCCTTGAAATTTGATGTTGAATTTTATTGCCATCTATTATCGTTGTTACGGCCATGTTTCATCCAAATGAAGCCATCTTGCACTACTTGAATGGCCTTGAAATTTGATGTTGAATTTTGTTGCCATCTATTATCGTTGTTACGGCCATGTTTCATCCAAATAAAGCCATCTTGCACTATTTGAATGGCCTTGAAATTTGATGTTGAGTTTTTTGCCATCTATTATCGTTGTTACGGCCATGTTTTATCCAATTGAAGCCATCTTGTACTATTTGAATGGCCTTGAAATTTGATGTTGAGTTTTTTTGCCATCTATTATCGTTGTTACGGCCATGTTTCATCCAAATGAAGCCATCTTGTACTATTTGAATGGCCTTGAAATTTGATGTTGAATTTTGTTGCCATCTATTATCGTGGTTACGGCCATGTTTCATCCAAATAAAGCCATCTTGCACTATTTGAATGGCCTTGAAATTTGATGTTGAATTTTGTTGCCATCAATTATCGTTGTTACGACCATGTTTCATCCAAATAAAGCCATCTTGCACTATTTGAATGGCCTTGAAATTTGATGTTGAATTTTGTTGCCATCTATTATCGTTGTTACGGCCATGTTTCATCCAAATAAAGCCATCTTGCACTATTTGAATGGCCTTGAAATTTGATGTTGATTTTTGTTGCCATCTATTATCGTTGTTACAGCCATGTTTCATCCAAATGAAGCCATCTTGCACTATTTGAATGGCCTTGAAATTTGATGTTGAAATTTGTTGCCATCTATTATCGTTGTTACGGCCATGTTTCATCCAAATAAAGTCATCTTGCACTATTTGAATGGCCTTGAAATTTGATGTTGAATTTTGTTGCCATCTATTATCGTTGTTACGGCCATGTTTCATCCAAATGAAGCCATCTTGCACTATTTGAATGGCCTTGAAATTTGATGTTGAATTTTGTTGCCATCTATTATCGTTGTTACAGCCATGTTTCATCCAAATGAAGCCATCTTGCACTATTTGAATGGCCTTGAAATTTGATGTTGAATTTTGTTGCCATCAATTATCGTTGTTACGGCCATTTGTTTGTTTGTTTGTTTGTTTTTTTTTTATTACGGCCTGGCCGTATTAACCCCTTTCGAGGAAGTGTATGTTGTTAAACTTGAAAAAAAACCTGTCTATTGTAAGCTGTATTGATTGTGTGGAAGTGTGTGAAATGTGTGATTATATGGAAATATTATTATTTAGCATAAACGTGTGGATAATTTTAAGATAATCTATATCAAACATAGCCAATAGGTCTCGAACTGGGATGAGTGGTGTCTTTTTTATAGTTTTCACTGATGCAAGGAGTTGATACCTACAGCTTTCGTACGTTTGACACGACCACAGTAAGTGGTCAATGTCATGGTGTCCTATACCACACGGACACTCTTTTGTCTTTGACAAGCCTATGCGCTGGAGATGAGCGTTTAGCCCATAGTGATTTGAAATCAGTCTTGACATAGCCCTGATAAAAGAACGTCCAACCTTCAAGCCTCTAAACCATGGGTGTATACTAACATTCGGTAATATGGAATGACAATGGCGACCAAGATCATCTTCACTCCAGTATTGTTGCCACTTTTCTATACAGTAATGCCTTGGTACCATAAGCACTTCTTGCGGATATATAGGCCGACTGAGTATTTCGATCGAGTTCGATCCCGCTTTCGCCAGTCTATCAGCTTGTTCGTTGCCAGCTATTGCACTGTGAGCAGGAATCCAGGCTATGTGTATCTTGAAGCCTCTATCAGAGAGAGAACGCAAACATATTTTTATCTTCCGATGAAAATAGTTTGAGTCCTCAATTGATTGAGACCTAATGGTTTCGATGGCACTGAGGCTATCTGTGAAAATTGCGTATCTATCTGTTTGTCTAGAAGCGATGTCTTCTAGCGCACAGGAGATAGCAGCAAGTTCCGCAACAAATACAGTGCATGGTGCTTCTAGCTGTAAGGAGATATTTCGATGACGCGAAAATACTCCACAGCCTGTTTTGCCATTTATCTTGGAGCCATCCGTGAAGTATGCATTATTCATGTTTACATTCCCAAAACGCTCTCCGAATAGTTTTGGAGCTATTTCCGGTAGAGTGTCCTTGGTGAATATATTCTTTGAATATGTCATTGAGATGTCAATTGATAGGAATTCGTCTGGCAAATTTGTCTGATGACTGATCGGAGGTGGGGTGTTAGTTAGCAGCGGTTTTATGCCCAAAGTCAAGTAATCGTGCCATATTTTTAGTATTTTTGAATTATGGTTCAAATCTTGCAGTTCTATGAAGTTTTTTATAACCAGGCTATTTGAGGTGCAGGCGGAGTTCTTAATCAGGATTTTTAGTGATAGCTGTTCAAATCGTAAGTCCAGTGGCATGATCCCAGCCATTACCTCGAGGGACATAGTGTGTGTAGAAAGCATGCATCCCAGCGAGATACGCAAGCATCGATATTGAATTCGCCTGAGCCGCTGAACATGTGTACTAGCTGCCCAGTGAAAACATATGCAGCCATACTCGAGGGAAGATAGGATTGTTGATTTGTAAAGCTGCAGTAAATCTCTGGGATGGGCTCCCCACCATGTACCCGTAATCGTTCTGAGGAAGTTTATCCTTTTACTACACTTTGTTACTAAGTATTGTATGTGTCTTCTCCAAAGGCATTTGCGATCGAACCAAACTCCAAGATATTTAAATGTGTTAACATTTTCTATTCTCTTGTCCTTTAATGATATCCTAGGAGCAGGAGGGTGATGTTTTCTTGAAAAGACTACAAGTTTTGTTTTTTCAGTGGAAAACTCAATCCCCAAGTTTGTTGACCAGGTTGTTAAGTTATTTATGGTTTTTTGCAATGAAGCTTCCATTTTGGCACTGTCGGGGCTAGCAAAAGACACTACAGCATCATCTGCCAACTGTCGAAGAGTACAACCGTTTACAAGGCACGAGTCGATATCTCTCACGTAAAAGTTATAAAGCAAAGGACTAAGACAAGAGCCTTGAGGTAGCCCGTAGTGATTTGTCCTGTTAAAATTTAAAAAATTGTTGTTGAAGTGCATTATTTTTTTAGACAGTAATGTGTACAATATATTATTGAGTTTGGGAGGAATACCGGCTTTTTCTAATTCTTGACACAATATTTCTATACATACGGAGTCAAAAGCTCCTTTAACATCAAGGAATATGGATGTCATATCATGTTTACGACCGAAAGCTAACTGAATGTCTGTTGTAAGTAATGTAAGACAGTCATTGCAGCCCTTCCCTTTACGGAAGCCATATTGTGTTTTGGATAGCAACTGGTTGTTTTCCAGCCAGCTGTCTAACCTAGGCAATATCATTCTTTCGAACATTTTCCTTAAGCAAGATAACATAGCGATGGGCCGGTAAGTTTGTGAGTCTGTTGACGTGCTGTTTTGTTTTGGAATGGCTATTACTTTTATTTCTCGCCAACAAGGGGGAACAATATTATTTTCTAAAAATTTGTTAAATAGTTCGAGTAACTGTTCTTTGGCAAAGTCAGGTAAATTTTTAAGCAGTTTTCCCTTTATGTGATCCAACCCAGGTGAGGTGTTGTGTATTTTGTTCAATGCTAATTTAAATTCATTCATTGTGAATAAAGTATCAAGTTCAGGATGTGAGCCAGGAGAGGTTTGAGAAAACTCTGAGGGTGGAGCAAAATCTGGACAAATTTTTTGGGCAAATGGGCCCAACCAAGACCCGTCAAACTTTTCACTCTCGTTGGTTATTGTGCTGTTTCTCATTCGTTTGGCTGTGGTCCATAATTCACGCATGGATGTCGATGAGGTGAGACTGTTAATAAATCTCCTCCAATACCCTCTTTTCTTAGCTTTCAGTAGGTTTTTGCAAGCTTTTTCTAAAGTTTGGTATCTTTCGTACAGTGACGTGGAACCTACCCGGCTATATTCTTTAAAAGCTAAGGATTTTTTCTTGTGCATCTCGCTGCACTCGGTATCCCACCATATCGTAGGAGGTTTGCTTTTTTTATGTTTGCTAGTGTTAGGTTTTGTTTGGGATTCTAAAGCGCACTGGAGGATGGAAGCTGCAATTTTTTCATATTTTTCCATTGGGTTATTTGTATCGTGTGAGGCAAATGATTTTTTAATAAGCTCCCCATATTTGTGCCAGTCTATGTTGCGTGTAAGGTCGTGTTTCAAATCTAAATTATTTTCCGTACTATTACCTCTAAACATTTTTGTCAAAGTTGGTAGGTGATCGGAGCCTTGAGGGTCTTGAATGACCTCCCAGGTGCAATCTAAAGCGAGTGTTGCGGAAACTATGGAAAGATCTAAGCCGCTTGGCCTTGCCGGGGGTTTGGGGATTCGAGTTGCTTCACCAGTATTCAAAATAGATAGTTGAAAATCATCACAGAAGTTACGGATTATTTCACCACGGGCGTCGTTGCGCAATCCGCCCCACTCTAGACCGTGTGCGTTAAAGTCACCCAAAATTGCAAAAGGTGCTGGTAAAATTGTAGCAAGATGTTCTAATTCATTTCTAATATAATTGTTTTCAATTGCTTTGGTTAATGGTTTTATGTAAATCGATACCAAACAAATATCTTCACCTTTTATTTTGGCTTGAATCGCAGTCGCTTCGATCAAATTCATTGCAGGAATTGAGAGTTTATAAAAGGAATGGGTTTTTTTAACACCCACCAGTACGCCTCCACCCATACCATCATCTCGCCCTGATCTGGTTATATTAAATCCAGAAAGAAAAAAGTTCTCAGTTTTGGCTAACCAGGTTTCACACAAAACGAAAGCGTCAATGTCCTGCTCAGATAGCATTGCATTCAACATATCTTTTTTATGCAGGACACTTCTGCAGTTCCACTGGAGTATTTTTATCATTTAGTTGATTACTCACTATTATTTCGTGGTAATTCATACGCTAACCGCGTGTCTGTTTTTGTTTGTTTTGGTGGTCGTCCAGGCTTGCGTTTGTGTACACTTGTTAGCGAAGAGGTCGAAGCATCGCTGTCGGATGTATCGTCTGTTCTTCTTTTACTTACAATAGCTGCACTAGTTAGTGCGGTATTGGTAAGGAAGAGATTGGGTGACGGTGTGTGTGGAGCCTTAAATTCCACAACAGATGTCGAAGCGACAGGTTTGGCCAGCGCTGCTATGGGCCCTGTCGTATTAGGCAGTGTTTGTAATAACACTAACGGCGACGTTGGTCTGAGTGACAACGTTGGCGCCAACAGCGACGTTGATGTTAGTGACACCGGTGTCGTGGGTGTTGGTACGGTTGTCGGATTTTTTATAAGTGCCGCAGAAGTTTCGGGCTTATTTTGCACTGCCACGCTGGTGTGATTTGTAAGTCGATCTTGAACGTTACTTACCGTTTTCTTAAATTCTTTTCTATTATCAGAACATGTCTTCCCATGATGCTGTGCCTTTCCGCAGCTTCGGCATGTTCTGATTTGGCCTCGATACGTAACGTACGTATATTCTCCGTGTATAGTTATGTGCGATGGTATAGGTTTCTCTAAAACCATCGTCACATATCGGTTGCCATCGGGAAGGCCTTTGCACGGGTATATGTGACTCCAGGTTCCTTCACGAATCTCACGCACTTCCCCGTACTTACCGAGAAACTGGGAAATGGCCTTATCAGGCACATCTGCGGACAGGTCGTGAATTCTCACGATAATTGACTGGTCGTCCATACTGAAAGGGATTACAAAATCCTTTCCATTGCACTGGACGCTGTGCTTACCATCGTTTTCTTCCACTATACGCAATGCCGAAGCTTCATCCTCCATCTGTATAAAGACAGCGGCTAAAGCTCCTTTGCACTGCACTCGCACAATTTTCTCCGTGGCCGTGCCTAAACGAGACCAAATGAAGTTTATGGCTTCACTTGGTTTTGGTCTAGACGGGACCTGTGAGAAATCTACTCGGAATGTTTTCCGAGATACCGACATCACTTCTTGAAAAAAAAAAAAACACTTGAAAGCGCTATCAACACGTCTTATCGCTTTGACAGCCACGCACGGAATGTTGTTACGGCCATGTTTCATCCAAATAAAGCCATCTTGCACTATTTGAATGGCCTTGAAATTTGATGTTGAATTTTGTTGCCATCTATTATCGTTGTCACGGCCATGTTTCATCCAAATAAAGCCATCTTGCACTATTTGAATGGCCTTGAAATTTGATGTTGATTTTTGTTGCCATCTATTATCGTTGTTACAGCCATGTTTCATCCAAATGAAGCCATCTTGCACTATTTGAATGGCCTTGAAATTTGATGTTGAATTTTATTGCCATCTATTATCGTTGTTACGGCCATGTTTCATCCAAATAAAGTCATCTTGCACTATTTGAATGGCCTTGAAATTTGATGTTGAATTTTGTTGCCATCCATTATCGTTGTTACGGCCATGTTTCATCCAAATGAAGCCATCTTGCACTATTTGAATGGCCTTGAAATTTGATGTTGAATTTTGTTGCCATCTATTATCGTTGTTACAGCCATGTTTCATCCAAATGAAGCCATCTTGCACTATTTGAATGGCCTTGAAATTTGATGTTGAATTTTGTTGCCATCTATTATCGTTGTTACAGCCATGTTTCATCAAAATGAAGCCATCTTGCACTATTTGAATGGCCTTGAAATTTGATGTTGAATTTTGTTGCCATCTATTATCGTTGTTACGGCCATGTTTCATCCAAATAAAGGCATCTTGCACTAATTCAATGGCCTTGAAATTGGATGTTGATTTTTGTTGCCATCTATTATCGTTGTTACGGCCATGTTTCATCCAAATGAAGCCATCTTGCACTATTTGAATGGCCTTGAAATTTGATGTTGAATTTTGTTGCCATCTATTATCGTTGTTACAGCCATGTTTCATCAAAATGACGCCATCTTGTACTATTTGTTTAGACTTAAAATTTGATGATGAGTTTTTTTGCCATCTATTATCGTTGTTACAGCCATGTTTCATCCAAATGAAGCCATCTTGCACTATTTGAATGGCCTTGAAATTTGATGTTGAATTTTGTTGCCATCTATTATCGTTGTTACGGCCATGCTTTATCCAATTGAAGCCATCTTGCACTATTTGAATGGCCTTGAAATTTGATGTTGAATTTTATTGCCATCTATTATCGTTGTTACGGCCATGTTTCATCCAAATAAAGTCATCTTGCACTATTTGAATGGCCTTGAAATTTGATGTTGAATTTTGTTGCCATCCATTAT
This sequence comes from Anopheles gambiae, assembly GCF_943734735.2. Taxonomy (NCBI): domain Eukaryota; kingdom Metazoa; phylum Arthropoda; class Insecta; order Diptera; family Culicidae; genus Anopheles; species Anopheles gambiae. The sequence goes on from NW_026902719.1 coordinate 312,192, forward strand.
CGTTGTTACGGCCATGTTTCATCCAAATGAAGCCATCTTGCACTATTTGAATGGCCTTGAAATTTGATGTTGAATTTTGTTGCCATCTATTATCGTTGTTACGGCCATGTTTCATCCAAATAAAGCCATCTTGCACTATTTGAATGGCCTTGAAATTTGATGTTGAATTTTGTTGCCATCTATTATCGTTGTTACGGCCATGCTTTATCCAATTGAAGCCATCCTTTACTATTTGAATGGCCTTGAAATTTGATGTTGAGTTTTTTTGCCATCTATTATCGTTGTTACGGCCATGTTTCATTCAAATAAAGGCATCTTGAACTAATTCAATGGCCTTGAAATTGGATGTTGATTTTTGTTGCCATCTATTATCGTTGTTACGGCCATGTTTCATCCAAATGAAGCCATCTTGCACTATTTGAATGGCCTTGAAATTTGATGTTGAATTTTGTTGCCATCTATTATCGTTGTTACGACCATGTTTCATCAAAATGAAGCCATCTTGTACTATTTGAATAGACTTAAAATTTGATGATGAGTTTTTTTGCCATCTATTATCGTTGTTACAGCCATGTTTCATCCAAATGAAGCCATCTTGCACTATTTGAATGGCCTTGAAATTTGATGTTGAATTTTGTTGCCATCAATTATCGTTGTTACGGCCATGTTTCATCCAAATGAAGGCATCTTGAAATAATTCCTTGAAATTTGATGTTGAATTTTGTTGCCATCTATTATCGTTGTTACGGCCATGTTTCATCCAAATGAAGCCATCTTGTACTATTTGAATGGCCTTGAAATTTGATGTTGAATTTTGTTGCCATCTATTATCGTTGTTACGGCCATGTTTCATCCAAATGAAGAAATATTGCACTATTTGAATAGACTTCAAATTTGATGTTGAATTTTGTTGCCATCTATTATCGTTGTTACGGCCATGTATCATCCAAATAAAGTCATCTTGCACTATTTGAATGGCCTTGAAATTTGATGTTGAATTTTGTTGCCATCTATTATCGTTGTTACAGCCATGTTTCATCCAAATGAAGCCATCTTGCACTATTTGAATGGCCTTGAAATTTGATGTTGAATTTTGTTGCCATCAATTATCGTTGTTACGGCCATGTTTCATCCAAATAAAGCCATCCTGCACTATTTGAATGGCCTTGAAATTTGATGTTGAATTTTGTTGCCATCTATTATCGTTGTTACGGCCATGTTTCATCCAAATAAAGCCATCTTGCACTATTTGAATGGCCTTGAAATTTGATGTTGATTTTTGTTGCCATCTATTATCGTTGTTACAGCCATGTTTCATCCAAATGAAGCCATCTTGCACTATTTGAATGGCCTTGAAATTTGATGTTGAATTTTGTTGCCATCTATTATCGTTGTTACGGCCATGTTTTATCAAAATGAAGAAATATTGCACTATTTGTATACACTTAAAGTTTGATGTTGAGTTTTGTTGCCATCTATTATCGTTGTTACGGCCATGTTTCATCCAAATAAAGGCATCTTGAACTAATTCAATGGCCTTGAAATTGGATGTTGATTTTTGTTGCCATCTATTATCGTTGTTACGGCCATGTTTCATCCAAATGAAGCCATCTTGCACTATTTGAATGGCCTTGAAATTTGATGTTGAATTTTGTTGCCATCTATTATCGTTGTTACGGCCATGTTTCATCAAAATGACGCCATCTTGTACTATTTGAATAGACTTAAAATTTGATGATGAGTTTTTTTGCCATCTATTATCGTTGTTACAGCCATGTTTCATCCAAATGAAGCCATCTTGCACTATTTGAATGGCCTTGAAATTTGATGTTGAATTTTGTTGCCATCTATTATCGTTGTTACGGCCATGTTTCATCCAAATGAAGGCATCTTGAACTAATTCCTTGAAATTTGATGTTGAATTTTGTTGCCATCTATTATCGTTGTTACGGCCATGTTTCATCCAAATGAAGCCATCTTGTACTATTTGAAAGGTCTTGAAATTTGATGTTGAATTTTGTTGCCATCTATTATCGTTGTTACGGCCATGTTTCATCCAAATGAAGAAATATTGCACTATTTGAATAGACTTCAAATTTGATGTTGAATTTTGTTGCCATCTATTATCGTTGTTACGGCCATGTATCATCCAAATGAAGCCATCTTGCACTATTTGAATGGCCTTGAAAGTTGATGTTGAATTTTGTTGCCATCTATTATCGTTGTTACAGCCATGTTTCATCCAAATGAAGCCATCTTGCACCATTTGAATGGCCTTGAAATTTGATGTTGAGTTTTGTTGCCATCTATTATCGTTGTTACGGCCATGTTTCATCCAAATGAAGCCATCTTGTACTATTTGAATGGCCTTGAAATTTGATGTTGAATTTTATTGCCATCTATTATCGTTATTACGGCCATGTTTCATCCAAATGAAGCCATCTTGCACTATATGAATGGCCTTGAAATTTGATGTTGAATTTTGTTGCCATCTATTATCGTTGTTACGGCCATGTTTCATCCAAATGAAGCCATCTTGCACTATTTGAATGGCCTTGAAATTTGATGTTGATTTTTGTTGCCATCTATTATCGTTGTTACAGCCATGTTTCATCAAAATGAAGCCATCTTGCACTATTTGAATGGCCTTGAAATTTGATGTTGAATTTTGTTGCCATCTATTATCGTTGTTACGGCCATGTTTCATCCAAATGAAGCCATCTTGCACTATTTGAATGGCCTTGAAATTTGATGTTGATTTTTGTTGCCATCTATTATCGTTGTTACGGCCATGCTTTATCCAATTGAAGCCATCCTATACTATTTGAATGGCCTTGAAATTTGATGTTGAGTTTTTTTGCCATCTATTATCGTTGTTACGGCCATGTATCATCCAAATGAAGCCATCTTGTACTATTTGAATGGCCTTGAAATTTGATGTTGAGTTTTTTGCCATCTATTATCGTTGTTACAGCCATGTATCATCCAAATAAAGCCATCTTGTACTATTTGAATGGCCTTGAAATTTGATGTTGAATTTTGTTGCCATCAATTATCGTTGTTACGGCCATGTTTCATCCAAATGAAGGCATCTTGAACTAATTCCTTGAAATTTGATGTTGAATTTTGTTGCCATCTATTATCGTTGTTACGGCCATGTTTCATCCAAATGAAGAAATATTGCACTATTTGAATAGACTTCAAATTTGATGTTGAATTTTGTTGCCATCTATTATCGTTGTTACGGCCATGTATCATCCAAATGAAGCCATCTTGCACTATTTGAATGGCCTTGAAAGTTGATGTTGAATTTTGTTGCCATCTATTATCGTTGTTACAGCCATGTTTCATCCAAATGAAGCCATCTTGTACTATTTGAATGGCCTTGAAATTTGATGTTGAGTTTTTTGCCATCTATTATCGTTGTTACGGCCATGTTTCATCCAAATGAAGCCATCTTGTACTATTTGAATGGCCTTGAAATTTGATGTTGAATTTTATTGCCATCTATTATCGTTATTACGGCCATGTTTCATCCAAATGAAGCCATCTTGCACTATATGAATGGCCTTGAAATTTGATGTTGAATTTTGTTGCCATCTATTATCGTTGTTACGGCCATGTTTCATCCAAATGAAGCCATCTTGTACTATTTGAATGGCCTTGAAATTTGATGTTGATTTTTGTTGCCATCTATTATCGTTGTTACAGCCATGTTTCATCCAAATGAAGCCATCTTGCACTATTTGAATGGCCTTGAAATTTGATGTTGAATTTTGTTGCCATCTATTATCGTTGTTACGGCCATGTTTCATCCAAATAAAGCCATCTTGCACTATTTGAATGGCCTTGAAATTTGATGTTGAATTTTGTTGCCATCTATTATCGTTGTTACGGCCATGCTTTATCCAATTGAAGCCATCCTATACTATTTGAATGGCCTTGAAATTTGATGTTGAGTTTTTTTGCCATCTAGTATCGTTGTTACGGCCATGTTTCATCCAAATGAAGCCATCTTGCACTATTTGAATGGCCTTGAAATTTGATGTTGATTTTTGTTGCCATCTATTATCGTTGTTACAGCCATGTTTCATCCAAATGAAGCCATCTTGCACTATTTGAATGGCCTTGAAATTTGATGTTGAATTTTGTTGCCATCTATTATCGTTGTTACGGCCATGTTTCATCCAAATGAAGAAATATTGCACTATTTGAATAGACTTAAAATTTGATGTTGAGTTTTTTGCCATCTATTATCGTTGTTACAGCCATGTATCATCCAAATAAAGCCATCTTGTACTATTTGAATGGCCTTGAAATTTGATGTTGAATTTTGTTGCCATCAATTATCGTTGTTACGGCCATGTTTCATCCAAATGAAGGCATCTTGAACTAATTCCTTGAAATTTGATGTTGAATTTTGTTGCCATCTATTATCGTTGTTACGGCCATGTTTCATCCCAATGAAGCCATCTTGTACTATTTGAATGATCTTGAAATTTGATGTTGAATTTTGTTGCCTTCTATTATCGTTGTTACGGCCATGTTTCATCCAAATGAAGAAATATTGCACTATTTGAATGGACTTAAAATTTGATGTTGAGTTTTTTTGCCATCTATTATCGTTGTTACGGCCATGATGTTGAATTTTGTTGCCATCAATTATCGTTGTTACAGCCATGTTTCATCCAAATGAAGCCATCTTGTACTAGTTGAATGGCCTTGAAATTTGATGTTGAGTTTTGTTGCCATCTATTATCGTTGTTACGGCTATGTTTCATCCAAATGAAGCCATCTTGTACTATTTGAATGGCCTTGAAATTTGATGTTGAATTTTATTGCCATCTATTATCGTTATTACGGCCATGTTTCATCCAAATGAAGCCATCTTGCACTATATGAATGGCCTTGAAATATGATGTTGAATTTTGTTGCCATCTATTATCGTTGTTACGGCCATGTTTCATCCAAATGAAGCCATCTTGCACTATTTGAATGGCCTTGAAAATCGATGTTGAATTTTGTTGCCATCTATTATCGTTGTTACGGCCATGTTTCATCCAAATAAAGCCATCTTGCACTATTTGAATGGCCTTGAAATTTGATGTTGAATTTTGTTGCCATCTATTATCGTTGTTACGGCCATGCTTTATCCAATTGAAGCCATCCTATACTATTTGAATGGCCTTGAAATTTGATGTTGAGTTTTTTTGCCATCTATTATCGTTGTTACAGCCATGTTTCATCCAAATGAAGCCATCTTGCACTATTTGAATGGCCTTGAAATTTGATGTTGAATTTTGTTGCCATCTATTATCGTTGTTACGGCCATGTTTCATCCAAATAAAGCCATCTTGCACTATTTGAATGGCCTTGAAATTTGATGTTGAATTTTGTTGCCATCTATTATCGTTGTTACGGCCATGTTTCATCCAAATGAAGCCATCTTGTACTATTTGAATGGCCTTGAAATTTGATGTTGAATTTTATTGCCATCTATTATCGTTATTACGGCCATGTTTCATCCAAATGAAGCCATCTTGCACTATATGAATGGCCTTGAAATATGATGTTGAATTTTGTTGCCATCTATTATCGTTGTTACGGCCATGTTTCATCCAAATGAAGCCATCTTGTACTATTTGAATGGCCTTGAAATTTGATGTTGAATTTTGTTGCCATCTATTATCGTTGTTACGGCCATGCTTTATCCAATTGAAGCCATCCTATACTATTTGAATGGCCTTGAAATTTGATGTTGAGTTTTTTTGCCATCTATTATCGTTGTTACGGCCATGTATCATCCAAATGAAGCCATCTTGTACTATTTGAATGGCCTTGAAATTTGATGTTGAGTTTTTTGCCATCTATTATCGTTGTTACAGCCATGTATCATCCAAATAAAGCCATCTTGTACTATTTGAATGGCCTTGAAATTTGATGTTGAATTTTGTTGCCATCAATTATCGTTGTTACGGCCATGTTTCATCCAAATGAAGGCATCTTGAACTAATTCCTTGAAATTTGATGTTGAATTTTGTTGCCATCTATTATCGTTGTTACGGCCATGTTTCATCCAAATGAAGAAATATTGCACTATTTGAATAGACTTCAAATTTGATGTTGAATTTTGTTGCCATCTATTATCGTTGTTACGGCCATGTATCATCCAAATGAAGCCATTTTGCACTATTTGAATGGCCTTGAAAGTTGATGTTGAATTTTGTTGCCATCTATTATCGTTGTTACAGCCATGTTTCATCCAAATGAAGCCATCTTGTACTATTTGAATGGCCTTGAAATTTGATGTTGAGTTTTGTTGCCATCTATTATCGTTGTTACGGCCATGTTTCATCCAAATGAAGCCATCTTGTACTATTTGAATGGCCTTGAAATTTGATGTTGAATTTTATTGCCATCTATTATCGTTATTACGGCCATGTTTCATCCAAATGAAGCCATCTTGCACTATATGAATGGCCTTGAAATTTGATGTTGAATTTTGTTGCCATCTATTATCGTTGTTACGGCCATGTTTCATCCAAATGAAGCCATCTTGCACTATTTGAATGGCCTTGAAAATCGATGTTGATTTTTGTTGCCATCTATTATCGTTGTTACAGCCATGTTTCATCAAAATGAAGCCATCTTGCACTATTTGAATGGCCTTGAAATTTGATGTTGAATTTTGTTGCCATCTATTATCGTTGTTACGGCCATGTTTCATCCAAATGAAGAAATATTGCACTATTTGAATGGCCTTGAAATTTGATGTTGAATTTTGTTGCCATCTATTATCGTTGTTACGGCCATGTTTCATCCAAATGAAGCCATCTTGCACTATTTGAATGGCCTTGAAAATCGATGTTGATTTTTGTTGCCATCTATTATCGTTGTTACAGCCATGTTTCATCAAAATGAAGCCATCTTGCACTATTTGAATGGCCTTGAAATTTGATGTTGAATTTTGTTGCCATCTATTATCGTTGTTACGGCCATGTTTCATCCAAATGAAGAAATATTGCACTATTTGAATAGACTTAAAATTTGATGTTGAGTTTTTTGCCATCTATTATCGTTGTTACAGCCATGTATCATCCAAATAAAGCCATCTTGTACTATTTGAATGGCCTTGAAATTTGATGTTGAATTTTGTTGCCATCAATTATCGTTGTTACGGCCATGTTTCATCCAAATGAAGGCATCTTGAACTAATTCCTTGAAATTTGATGTTGAATTTTGTTGCCATCTATTATCGTTGTTACGGCCATGTTTCATCCCAATGAAGCCATCTTGTACTATTTGAATGATCTTGAAATTTGATGTTGAATTTTGTTGCCTTCTATTATCGTTGTTACGGCCATGTTTCATCCAAATGAAGAAATATTGCACTATATGAATGGCCTTGAAATATGATGTTGAATTTTGTTGCCATCTATTATCGTTGTTACGGCCATGTTTCATCCAAATGAAGCCATCTTGCACTATTTGAATGGCCTTGAAAATCGATGTTGATTTTTGTTGCCATCTATTATCGTTGTTACGGCCATGTTTCATCCAAATGAAGCCATCTTGCACTATTTGAATGGCCTTGAAAATCGATGTTGATTTTTGTTGCCATCTATTATCGTTGTTACGGCCATGTTTCATCCAAATAAAGCCATCTTGCACTATTTGAATGGCCTTGAAATTTGATGTTGAATTTTGTTGCCATCTATTATCGTTGTTACGGCCATGCTTTATCCAATTGAAGCCATCCTATACTATTTGAATGGCCTTGAAATTTGATGTTGAGTTTTTTTGCCATCTATTATCGTTGTTACAGCCATGTTTCATCAAAATGAAGCCATCTTGCACTATTTGAATGGCCTTGAAATTTGATGTTGAATTTTGTTGCCATCTATTATCGTTGTTACGGCCATGTTTCATCCAAATAAAGCCATCTTGCACTATTTGAATGGCCTTGAAATTTGATGTTGAATTTTGTTGCCATCTATTATCGTTGTTACGGCCATGTTTCATCCAAATGAAGCCATCTTGTACTATTTGAATGGCCTTGAAATTTGATGTTGAATTTTATTGCCATCTATTATCGTTATTACGGCCATGTTTCATCCAAATGAAGCCATCTTGCACTATATGAATGGCCTTGAAATATGATGTTGAATTTTGTTGCCATCTATTATCGTTGTTACGGCCATGTTTCATCCAAATGAAGCCATCTTGTACTATTTGAATGGCCTTGAAATTTGATGTTGAATTTTATTGCCATCTATTATCGTTATTACGGCCATGTTTCATCCAAATGAAGCCATCTTGCACTATATGAATGGCCTTGAAATTTGATGTTGAATTTTGTTGCCATCTATTATCGTTGTTACGGCCATGTTTCATCCAAATGAAGCCATCTTGCACTATTTGAATGGCCTTGAAAATCGATGTTGATTTTTGTTGCCATCTATTATCGTTGTTACAGCCATGTTTCATCAAAATGAAGCCATCTTGCACTATTTGAATGGCCTTGAAATTTGATGTTGAATTTTGTTGCCATCTATTATCGTTGTTACGGCCATGTTTCATCCAAATAAAGCCATCTTGCACTATTTGAATGGCCTTGAAATTTGATGTTGAATTTTGTTGCCATCTATTATCGTTGTTACGGCCATGCTTTATCCAATTGAAGCCATCCTATACTATTTGAATGGCCTTGAAATTTGATGTTGAGTTTTTTTGCCATCTATTATCGTTGTTACGGCCATGTATCATCCAAATGAAGCCATCTTGTACTATTTGAATGGCCTTGAAATTTGATGTTGAGTTTTTTGCCATCTATTATCGTTGTTACAGCCATGTATCATCCAAATAAAGCCATCTTGTACTATTTGAATGGCCTTGAAATTTGATGTTGAATTTTGTTGCCATCTATTATCGTTGTTACGGCCATGTTTCATCCAAATGAAGGCATCTTGAACTAATTCCTTGAAATTTGATGTTGAATTTTGTTGCCATCTATTATCGTTGTTACGGCCATGTTTCATCCAAATGAAGAAATATTGCACTATTTGAATAGACTTCAAATTTGATGTTGAATTTTGTTGCCATCTATTATCGTTGTTACGGCCATGTATCATCCAAATGAAGCCATCTTGCACTATTTGAATGGCCTTGAAAGTTGATGTTGAATTTTGTTGCCATCTATTATCGTTGTTACAGCCATGTTTCATCCAAATGAAGCCATCTTGTACTATTTGAATGGCCTTGAAATTTGATGTTGAGTTTTGTTGCCATCTATTATCGTTGTTACGGCCATGTTTCATCTAAATGAAGCCATCTTGTACTATTTGAATGGCCTTGAAATTTGATGTTGAATTTTATTGCCATCTATTATCGTTATTACGGCCATGTTTCATCCAAATGAAGCCATCTTGCACTATATGAATGGCCTTGAAATTTGATGTTGAATTTTGTTGCCATCTATTATCGTTGTTACGGCCATGTTTCATCCAAATGAAGCCATCTTGCACTATTTGAATGGCCTTGAAAATCGATGTTGATTTTTGTTGCCATCTATTATCGTTGTTACAGCCATGTTTCATCAAAATGAAGCCATCTTGCACTATTTGAATGGCCTTGAAATTTGATGTTGAATTTTGTTGCCATCTATTATCGTTGGTACGGCCATGTTTCATCCAAATAAAGCCATCTTGCACTATTTGAATGGCCTTGAAATTTGATGTTGAATTTTGTTGCCATCTATTATCGTTGTTACGGCCATGCTTTATCCAATTGAAGCCATCCTATACTATTTGAATGGCCTTGAAATTTGATGTTGAGTTTTTTTGCCATCTATTATCGTTGTTACGGCCATGTTTCATCCAAATAAAGCCATCTTGCACTATATGAATGGCCTTGAAATTTGATGTTGATTTTTGTTGCCATCTATTATCGTTGTTACAGCCATGTTTCATCCAAATGAAGCCATCTTGCACTATTTGAATGGCCTTGAAATTTGATGTTGAATTTTGTTGCCATCTATTATCGTTGTTACGGCCATGTTTCATCCAAATGAAGAAATATTGCACTATTTGAATAGACTTAAAATTTGATGTTGAGTTTTTTGCCATCTATTATCGTTGTTACAGCCATGTATCATCCAAATAAAGCCATCTTGTACTATTTGAATGGCCTTGAAATTTGATGTTGAATTTTGTTGCCATCAATTATCGTTGTTACGGCCATGTTTCATCCAAATGAAGGCATCTTGAACTAATTCCTTGAAATTTGATGTTGAATTTTGTTGCCATCTATTATCGTTGTTACGGCCATGTTTCATCCCAATGAAGCCATCTTGTACTATTTGAATGATCTTGAAATTTGATGTTGAATTTTGTTGCCTTCTATTATCGTTGTTACGGCCATGTTTCATCCAAATGAAGAAATATTGCACTATTTGAATAGACTTAAAATTTGATGTTGAGTTTTTTTGCCATCTATTATCGTTGTTACGGCCATGATGTTGAATTTTGTTGCCATCAATTATCGTTGTTACAGCCATGTTTCATCCAAATGAAGCCATCTTGTACTATTTGAATGGCCTTGAAATTTGATGTTGAGTTTTGTTGCCATCTATTATCGTTGTTACGGCTATGTTTCATCCAAATGAAGCCATCTTGTACTATTTGAATGGCCTTGAAATTTGATGTTGAATTTTATTGCCATCTATTATCGTTATTACGGCCATGTTTCATCCAAATGAAGCCATCTTGCACTATATGAATGGCCTTGAAATATGATGTTGAATTTTGTTGCCATCTATTATCGTTGTTACGGCCATGTTTCATCCAAATGAAGCCATCTTGCACTATTTGAATGGCCTTGAAAATCGATGTTGATTTTTGTTGCCATCTATTATCGTTGTTACAGCCATGTTTCATCAAAATGAAGCCATCTTGTACTATTTGAATGGCCTTGAAATTTGATGTTGAATTTTGTTGCCATCTATTATCGTTGTTACGGCCATGTTTCATCCAAATAAAGCCATCTTGCACTATTTGAATGGCCTTGAAATTTTATGTTGAATTTTGTTGCCATCTATTATCGTTGTTACGGCCATGCTTTATCCAATTGAAGCCATCCTATACTATTTGAATGGCCTTGAAATTTGATGTTGAGTTTTTTTGCCATCTATTATCGTTGTTACGGCCATGTATCATCCAAATGAAGCCATCTTGTACTATTTGAATGGCCTTGAAATTTGATGTTGAATTTTGTTGCCATCTATTATCGTTGTTACGGCCATGTTTCATCCAAATGAAGCCATCTTGCACTATTTGAATGGCCTTGAAATTTGATGTTGAGTTTTTTGCCATCTATTATCGTTGTTACGGCCATGCTTTATCCAATTGAAGCCATCTTGTACTATTTGAATGGCCTTGAAATTTGATGTTGAGTATTTTTGGCATCTATTATCGTTAATATGGCCATGTTTCATCCAAATGAAGCCATCTTGCACTATTTGAATGGCCTTGAAATTTGATGTTGAATTTTGTTGCCATCTATTATCGTTGTTACGGCCATGTTTCATCCAAATAAAGCCATCTTGCACTATTTGAATGGCCTTGAAATTTGATGTTGAATTTTGTTGCCATCTATTATCGTTGTTACGGCCATGTTTCATCCAAATGGAGGCATCTTGCACTTTTGAATGGACTTAAAATTTGATGTTGAGTTTTGTTGCCATCTATTATCGTTGTTACGGCCATGTTTCATCCAAATAAAGCCATCTTGCACTATTTGAATGGCCTTGAAATTTGAGGTTGATTTTTGTTGCCATCTAGTATCGTTGTTACAGCCATGTTTCATCCAAATGAAGCCATCTTGCACTATTTGAATGGTCTTGAAATTTGATGTTGAATTTTGTTGCCTTCTATTATCGTTGTTACGGCCATGTTTCATCCAAATGAAGCCATCTTGCACTATTTGAATGACCTTGAAATTTGATGTTGAATTTTGTTGCCATCTATTATCGTTGTTACGGCCATGTTTCATCCAAATGAAGCCATCTTGTACTATTTGAATGGCCTTGAAATTTGATGTTAAATCTTGTTACCGTCTATTATCGTTGTTACGGCCATGTTTCATCCACATAAAACATCGTGAACTAATTCAATGGCCTTGAAATTTGATGTTGAATTTTGTTGCCATCTATTATCGTTGTTACGGCCATGTTTCATCCAAATGAAGGCATATTGCACTATTTGAATGGACTTAAAATTTAATGTTGAGTTTTTTTGCCATCTATTATCGTTGTTACGGCCATGTTTTATCCAAATGAAGCCATCTTGCACTATTTGAATGGCCTTGAAATTTGATGTTGAATCTTGTTACCGTCTATTATCGTTGTTACGGCCATGTTTCATCAAAATGACGCCATCTTGTACTATTTGAATAGACTTAAAATTTGATGATGAGTTTTTTTGCCATCTATTATCGTTGTTACAGCCATGTTTCATCCAAATGAAGCCATCTTGCACTATTTGAATGGCCTTGAAATTTGATGTTGAATTTTGTTGCCATCTATTATCGTTGTTACGACCATGTTTCATCCAAATGAAGCCATCTTGCACTATTTGAATGGCCTTGAAATTTGATGTTGAATTTTGTTGCCATCTATTATCGTTGTTACAGCCATATTTCATCCAAATGAAGCCATCTTGCACTATTTGAATGGCCTTGAAATTTGATGTTGAATTTTGTTGCCATCTATTATCGTTGTTACGGCCATGTTTCATCCAAATGAAGCCATCTTGTACTATTTGAAAGGTCTTGAAATTTGATGTTGAATTTTGTTGCCATCTATTATCGTTGTTACGGCCATGTTTCATCCAAATGAAGAAATATTGCACTATTTGAATAGACTTCAAATTTGATGTTGAATTTTGTTGCCATCTATTATCGTTGTTACGGCCATGTATCATCCAAATGAAGCCATCTTGCACTATTTGAATGGCCTTGAAAGTTGATGTTGAATTTTGTTGCCATCTATTATCGTTGTTACAGCCATGTTTCATCCAAATGAAGCCATCTTGTACTATTTGAATGGCCTTGAAATTTGATGTTGAGTTTTGTTGCCATCTATTATCGTTGTTACGGCCATGTTTCATCCAAATGAAGCCATCTTGTACTATTTGAATGGCCTTGAAATTTGATGTTGAATTTTATTGCCATCTATTATCGTTATTACGGCCATGTTTCATCCAAATGAAGCCATCTTGCACTATATGAATGGCCTTGAAATTTGATGTTGAATTTTGTTGCCATCTATTATCGTTGTTACGGCCATGTTTCATCCAAATGAAGCCATCTTGCACTATTTGAATGGCCTTGAAAATCGATGTTGATTTTTGTTGCCATCTATTATCGTTGTTACAGCCATGTTTCATCAAAATGAAGCCATCTTGCACTATTTGAATGGCCTTGAAATTTGATGTTGAATTTTGTTGCCATCTATTATCGTTGTTACGGCCATGTTTCATCCAAATAAAGCCATCTTGCACTATTTGAATGGCCTTGAAATTTGATGTTGAATTTTGTTGCCATCTATTATCGTTGTTACGGCCATGCTTTATCCAATTGAAGCCATCCTATACTATTTGAATGGCCTTGAAATTTGATGTTGAGTTTTTTTGCCATCTATTATCGTTGTTACGGCCATGTATCATCCAAATGAAGCCATCTTGTACTATTTGAATGGCCTTGAAATTTGATGTTGAGTTTTTTACCATCTATTATCGTTGTTACAGCCATGTATCATCCAAATAAAGCCATCTTGTACTATTTGAATGGCCTTGAAATTTGATGTTGAATTTTGTTGCCATCAATTATCGTTGTTACGGCCATGTTTCATCCAAATGAAGGCATCTTGAACTAATTCCTTGAAATTTGATGTTGAATTTTGTTGCCATCTATTATCGTTGTTACGGCCATGTTTCATCCAAATGAAGAAATATTGCACTATTTGAATAGACTTCAAATTTGATGTTGAATTTTGTTGCCATCTATTATCGTTGTTACGGCCATGTATCATCCAAATGAAGCCATCTTGTACTATTTGAATGGTCTTGAAATTTGATGTTGAATTTTGTTGCCATCTATTATCGTTGTTACAGCCATGTTTCATCCAAATGAAGCCATCTTGTACTATTTGAATGGCCTTGAAAGTTGATGTTGAGTTTTGTTGCCATCTATTATCGTTGTTACGGCCATGTTTCATCCAAATGAAGCCATCTTGTACTATTTGAATGGCCTTGAAATTGGATGTTGAATTTTATTGCCATCTATTATCGTTATTACGGCCATGTTTCATCCAAATGAAGCCATCTTGCACTATATGAATGGCCTTGAAATTTGATGTTGAATTTTGTTGCCATCTATTATCGTTGTTACGGCCATGTTTCATCCAAATGAAGCCATCTTGCACTATTTGAATGGCCTTGAAAATCGATGTTGATTTTTGTTGCCATCTATTATCGTTGTTACAGCCATGTTTCATCAAAATGAAGCCATCTTGCACTATTTGAATGGCCTTGAAATTTGATGTTGAATTTTGTTGCCATCTATTATCGTTGTTACGGCCATGTTTCATCCAAATGAAGAAATATTGCACTATTTGAATAGACTTAAAATTTGATGTTGAGTTTTTTGCCATCTATTATCGTTGTTACAGCCATGTATCATCCAAATAAAGCCATCTTGTACTATTTGAATGGCCTTGAAATTTGATGTTGAATTTTGTTGCCATCAATTATCGTTGTTACGGCCATGTTTCATCCAAATGAAGGCATCTTGAACTAATTCCTTGAAATTTGATGTTGAATTTTGTTGCCATCTATTATCGTTGTTACGGCCATGTTTCATCCCAATGAAGCCATCTTGTACTATTTGAATGATCTTGAAATTTGATGTTGAATTTTGTTGCCTTCTATTATCGTTGTTACGGCCATGTTTCATCCAAATGAAGAAATATTGCACTATTTGAATAGACTTAAAATTTGATGTTGAGTTTTTTTGCCATCTATTATCGTTGTTACGGCCATGATGTTGAATTTTGTTGCCATCAATTATCGTTGTTACAGCCATGTTTCATCCAAATGAAGCCATCTTGTACTATTTGAATGGCCTTGAAATTTGATGTTGAGTTTTGTTGCCATCTAGTATCGTTGTTACGGCCATGTTTCATCCAAATGAAGCCATCTTGTACTATTTGAATGGCCTTGAAATTTGATGTTGAATTTTATTGCCATCTATTATCGTTATTACGGCCATGTTTCATCCAAATGAAGCCATCTTGCACTATATGAATGGCCTTGAAATATGATGTTGAATTTTGTTGCCATCTATTATCGTTGTTACGGCCATGTTTCATCCAAATGAAGCCATCTTGCACTATTTGAATGGCCTTGAAAATCGATGTTGATTTTTGTTGCCATCTATTATCGTTGTTACAGCCATGTTTCATCAAAATGAAGCCATCTTGTACTATTTGAATGGCCTTGAAATTTGATGTTGAATTTTGTTGCCATCTATTATCGTTGTTACGGCCATGTTTCATCCAAATAAAGCCATCTTGCACTATTTGAATGGCCTTGAAATTTGATGTTGAATTTTGTTGCCATCTATTATCGTTGTTACGGCCATGCTTTATCCAATTGAAGCCATCCTATACTATTTGAATGGCCTTGAAATTTGATGTTGAGTTTTTTTGCCATCTATTATCGTTGTTACGGCCATGTATCATCCAAATGAAGCCATCTTGTACTATTTGAATGGCCTTGAAATTTGATGTTGAATTTTGTTGCCATCTATTATCGTTGTTACGGCCATGTTTCATCCAAATGAAGCCATCTTGCACTATTTGAATGGCCTTGAAATTTGATGTTGAGTTTTTTGCCATCTATTATCGTTGTTACGGCCATGCTTTATCCAATTGAAGCCATCTTGTACTATTTGAATGGCCTTGAAATTTGATGTTGAGTTTTTTTGGCATCTATTATCGTTAATACGGCCATGTTTCATCCAAATGAAGCCATCTTGCACTATTTGAATGGCCTTGAAATTTGATGTTGAATTTTGTTGCCATCTATTATCGTTGTTACGGCCATGTTTCATCCAAATAAAGGCATCTTGAACTAATTCAATGGCCTTGAAATTTGATGTTGAATTTTGTTGCCATCTATTATCGTTGTTACGGCCATGTTTCATCCAAATGGAGGCATCTTGCACTTTTGAATGGACTTAAAATTTGATGTTGAGTTTTGTTGCCATCTATTATCGTTGTTACGGCCATGTTTCATCCAAATAAAGCCATCTTGCACTATTTGAATGGCCTTGAAATTTGAGGTTGATTTTTGTTGCCATCTAGTATCGTTGTTACAGCCATGTTTCATCCAAATGAAGCCATCTTGCACTATTTGAATGGTCTTGAAATTTGATGTTGAATTTTGTTGCCTTCTATTATCGTTGTTACGGCCATGTTTCATCCAAATGAAGCCATCTTGCACTATTTGAATGACCTTGAAATTTGATGTTGAATTTTGTTGCCATCTATTATCGTTGTTACGGCCATGTTTCATCCAAATGAAACCATCTTGTACTATTTGAATGGCCTTGAAATTTGATGTTAAATCTTGTTACCGTCTATTATCGTTGTTACGGCCATGTTTCATCCACATAAAACATCGTGAACTAATTCAATGGCCTTGAAATTTGATGTTGAATTTTGTTGCCATCTATTATCGTTGTTACGGCCATGTTTCATCCAAATGAAGCCATCTTGCACTATTTGAATGGCCTTGAAATTTGATGTTGAGTTTTTTGCCATCTATTATCGTTGTTACGGCCATGCTTTATCCAATTGAAGCCATCTTGTACTATTTGAATGGCCTTGAAATTTGATGTTGAGTTTTTTTGGCATCTATTATCGTTAATACGGCCATGTTTCATCCAAATGAAGCCATCTTGCACTATTTGAATGGACTTAAAATTTAATGTTGAGTTTTTTTGCCATCTATTATCGTTGTTACGGCCATGTTTTATCCAAATGAAGCCATCTTGCACTATTTGAATGGCCTTGAAATTTGATGTTGAATCTTGTTACCGTCTATTATCGTTGTTACGGCCATGTTTCATCCACATGAAACATCTTGAACTAATTCAATGGCCTTGAAATTTGATGTTGAATTTTGTTGCCATCTATTATCGTTGTTACGGCCATGTTTAATCCAAATGAAGCCATCTTGTACTATTTGAATGGTCTTCAAATTTGATGTTGAATTTTGTTGCCATCTATTATCGTTGTTACAGCCATGTTTCATCCAAATGAAGCCATCTTGTACTATTTGAATGGCCTTGAAATTTGATGTTGAAATTTGTTGATATCTATTATCGTTGTTACGGCCATGTTTCATCCAAATAAAGGCATCTTGCACTATTTGAATGGCCTTGAAATTTGATGTTGAATTTTGTTGCCATCTATTATTGTTGTTACAGCCATGTTTCATCCAAATAAAGCCATCTTGCACTTTTTGAATGGCCTTGAAATTTGATGTTGAATTTTCTTGCCATCTATTATCGTTGATACGGCCATGTTTCATCCAAATGAAGAAATATTGCACTATTTGAATAGACTTAAAATTTGATGTTGAGTTTTTTTGACATCTATTATCGTTGTTACGGCCATGTATTATCCAAATAAAGCCATCTTGCACTATTTGAATGGCCTTGAAATTTGATGTTGAATTTTGTTGCCATCAATTATCGTTGTTACGGCCATGTTTCATCCACATGAAACATCTTGAACTAATTCAATGGCCTTGAAATTTGATGTTGAATTTTGTTGTCATCTATTATCGTTGTTACGGCCATGTTTCATCCAAATGAAGCCATCTTGTACTATTTGAATGGTCTTGAAATTTGATGTTGAATTTTGTTGCCTTCTATTATCGTTGTTACGGCCATGTTTCATCCAAATAAAGCCATCTTGCACTATTTGAATGGCCTTGAAATTTGATGATTTAGTTTTTTTTGCCATCTATTATCGTTGTTACGGCCATGTTTTATCCAATTGAAGCCATCTTGTACTATTTGAATGGCCTTGAAATTTGATGTTGAGTTTTTTTGCCATCTATTATCGTTGTTACGGCCATGTTTCATCCAAATGAAGCCATCTGGTACTATTTGAATGGCCTTGAAATTTGATGTTGAATTTTGTTGCCATCTATTATCGTGGTTACGGCCATGTTTCATCCAAATGAAGCCATCTTACACTATTTGAATGGACTTAAAATTTAATGTTGAGTTTTTTTGCCATCTATTATCGTTGTTACGGCCATGTTTTATCCAAATGAAGCCATCTTGCACTATTTGAATGGCCTTGAAATTTGATGTTGAATCTTGTTACCGTCTATTATCGTTGTTACGGCCATGTTTCATCCACATGAAACATCTTGAACTAATTCAATGGCCTTGAAATTTGATGTTGAGTTTTTTTGCCATCTATTATCGTTGTTACGGCCATGTTTCATCCAAATGAAGCCATCTTGTACTATTTGAATGGCCTTGAAATTTGATGTTGAATTTTGTTGCCATCTATTATCGTGGTTACGGCCATGTTTCATCCAAATGAAGCCATCTTACACTATTTGAATGGACTTAAAATTTAATGTTGATTTTTTTTGCCATCTATTATCGTTGTTACGGCCATGTATCATCCAAATAAAGCCATCTTGCACTATTTGAATGGCCTTGAAATTTGATGTTGAATTTTGTTGCCATCAATTATCGTTGTTACGGCCATGTTTCATCGAAATGAAGGCATCTTGAACTAATTCCTTGCAATTTGATGTTGAATTTCGTTGCCATCAATTATCGTTGTTACGGCCATGTTTCATCGAAATGAAGGCATCTTGAACTAATTCCTTGCAATTTGATGTTGAATTTTGTTGTCATCTATTATCGTTGTTACGGCCATGTTTCATCCAAATGAAGCCATCTTGTACTATTTGAATGGCCTTGAAATTTGATGTTAAATCTCGTTACCGTCTATTATCGTTGTTACGGCCATGTTTCATCCACATAAAACATCGTGAACTAATTCAATGGCCTTGAAATTTGATGTTGAATTTTGTTGCCATCTATTATCGTTGTTACGGCCATGTTTCATCCAAATGAAGGCATATTGCACTATTTGAATGGACTTAAAATTTAATGTTGAGTTTTTTTGCCATCTATTATCGTTGTTACGGCCATGTTTTATCCAAATGAAGCCATCTTGCACTATTTGAATGGCCTTGAAATTTGATGTTGAATTTTGTTGCCATCTATTATCGTTGTTACGGCCATGTTTCAACCACATAAAACATCGTGAACTAATTCAATGGCCTTGAAATTTGATGTTGAATTTTGTTGCCATCTATTATCGTTGTTACGGCCATGTTTCATCCAAATGAAGGCATATTGCACTATTTGAATGGCCTTGAAATTTGATGTTGAGTTTTTTTGCCATCTATTATCGTTAATACGGCCATGTTTCATCCAAATAAAGCCATCTTGCACTATTTGAATGGCCTTGAAATTTGATGTTGAATTTTATTGCCATCTATTATCGTTGTTACGGCCATGTTTCATCCAAATAAAGTCATCTTGCACTATTTGAATGGCCTTGAAATTTGATGTTGAATTTTGTTGCCATCTATTATCGTTGTTACGGCCATGTTTCATCCAAATGAAGCCATCTTGCACTATTTGAATGGCCTTGAAATTTGATGTTGAATTTTGTTGCCATCTATTATCGTTGTTACAGCCATGTTTCATCAAAATGAAGAAATATTGCCTATTTGAATGGCCTGGAAATTTGATGTTGAATTTTGTTGCCATCTATTATCGTTGTTACGGCCATGTATCATCCAAATAAAGCCATCTTGCACTATTTGAATGGCCTTGAAATTTGATGTTGAATTTTGTTGCCATCTATTATCGTTGTTACGGCCATGTTTTATCAAAATGAAGAAATATTGCACTATTTGAATACACTTAAAGTTTGATGTTGAGTTTTTTGCCATCTATTATCGTTGTTACGGCCATGTTTCATCAAAATGACGCCATCTTGTACTATTTGAATAGACTTAAAATTTGATGATGAGTTTTGTTGCCATCTATTATCGTTGTTACAGCCATGTTTCATCCAAATGAAGCCATCTTGCACTATTTGAATGGCCTTGAAATTTGATGTTGAATTTTGTTGCCATCAATTATCGTTGTTACGGCCATGTTTCATCCAAATGAAGGCATCTTGAACTAATTCCTTGAAATTTGATGTTGAATTTTGTTGCCATCTATTATCGTTGTTACGGCCATGTTTCATCCAAATGAAGCCATCTTGTACTATTTGAATGGTCTTGAAATTTGATGTTGAATTTTGTTGCCATCTATTATCGTTGTTACGGCCATGTTTCATCCAAATGAAGAAATATTGCACTATTTGAATAGACTTCAAATTTGATGTTGAATTTTGTTGCCATCTATTATCGTTGTTACGGCCATGTATCATCCAAATGAAGCCATCTTGCACTATTTGAATGGCCTTGAAAGTTGATGTTGAATTTTGTTGCCATCTATTATCGTTGTTACAGCCATGTTTCATCCAAATGAAGCCATCTTGTACTATTTGAATGGCCTTGAAATTTGATGTTGAGTTTTGTTGCCATCTATTATCGTTGTTACGGCCATGTTTCATCCAAATAAAGGCATCTTGAACTAATTCAATGGCCTTGAAATTTGATGTTGAATTTTGTTGCCATCCCTCTTGGCAGAAATCGCCTGTACACTCTGCCTCTCGCTACCCCCGCTCTACACTTGCGAGCAATCATGCGACACACTCGCACACTTCCATACGTCTCCACCCCTGAACGCTCCCATCGTTGAGGTGTTAAGCAAAAATCGGCTCTGAGCTTGAGAGACACACTTGCACTCCACCAACCCCCCATGACCGATTGCTCCCGTCATTGCGATGATGGGTTATTGTTACATCTGTGTGTGAGATCCTCGCTCTCACTCCGCCATGCCTTACCAACCTACTTCACGCAATGCTTCCACATTTGCGGTGTTGGTAAAATTTTCAATCTGATGAGAGAGCGAAAGAAACTATGGGCGAATCATAGTTCTATTTGGCAAAACAGAAATAAAACAGATATGCATAATTTAATGATATTTAATACAACACACAATAATTTACAATTAGTTTAAGAGTAATAATGATTCTTTAAATGTGTGTTGTGTTTTATATCTTTTTTTCCTGGCAATTGAATGTTGTGCACAAAACTATTCTAAAAATTTGGACAAGTATTGAAGCTGTCCCATAGTGATAAAAGTTGTTTTTTTCATCTGCGGTTCGCCTCCCTCGTTTGACAGATATCAGTGTTGACAAAAATTGGCTTGGTTTGGTTCGGTGAAATTCTGGAGAGATTTATGCTGTTTACCTAATATTATTTCAATAAAGTACAGTTTAATTTGCTTGTGCTTACCGAGCATATAAGTGCAGTTAACCAATATTTATTTAATTGACTTATAGTGTCAGTGTGCGCAAGCGTAAAGGCGTTAAATTGATTTAAATTAGCAGGTAAGTTGTGTAAAGTGTGATGATAGCTGGTGTTTTTTTTTTCTTTTTGAGTTTATAAACTGTATATTGTTATAGGATCCAGATATCCAGTTCGTAACGGCTCGAAGCAACGGGCAATTGTGGATCAGAAAGCAGAAAAGAAAGGGTGAGAGGGGAGAATAGTGAGCGAAAGCACTCACAGCCGGTGAGTGCGTAGCTTAAATGGATAGCGGTAGCTTAAACGATCAAGCCTCTCGTGAGCGGGCACTCAGCGTGGCTTAAACTTTTGAATGCCAATAAGCTTTGTTTAAGCTACGAGTTTAAGCCTACATGTCGCGCGATTTCTGTCAGAAGGGATCTATTATCGTTGTTACGGCCATGTTTCATCCAAATGAAGCCATCTTGTACTATTTGAATGGCCTTAAAATTTGATGTTGAATTTTATTGCCATCTATTATCGTTATTACGGCCATGTTTCATCCAAATGAAGCCATCTTGCACTAGTTGAATGGCCTTGAAATTTGATGTTGAATTTTGTTACCATCTATTATCGTTGTTACGGCCATGTTTCATCCAAATAAAGCCATCTTGCACTATTTGAATGGCCTTGAAATTTGATGTTGAATTTTGTTGCCATCTATTATCGTTATTACGGCCATGTTTCATCCAAATAAAGCCATCTTGCACTATTTGAATGGCCTTGAAATTTGATGTTGAATTTTGTTGCCATCTATTATCGTTGTTACGGCCATGCTTTATCCAATTGAAGCCATCCTATACTATTTGAATGGCCTTGAAATTTGATGTTGAGTTTTTTTGCCATCTATTATCGTTGTTACGGCCATGTATCATCGAAATGAAGGCATCTTGAACTAATTCCTTGAAATTTGATGTTGAATTTTGTTGCCATCTATTATCGTTGTTACGGCCATGTTTCATCCCAATGAAGCCATCTTGTACTATTTGAATGATCTTGAAATTTGATGTTGAATTTTGTTGCCATCTATTATCGTTGTTACGGCCATGTTTCATCCAAATGAAGAAATATTGCACTATTTGAATAGACTTAAAATTTGATGTTGAGTTTTTTTGCCATCTATTATCGTTGTTACGGCCATGATGTTGAATTTTGTTGCCATCTATTATCGTTGTTACAGCCATGTTTCATCAAAATGAAGCCATCTTGTACTATTTGAATGGCCTTGAAATTTGATGTTGAGTTTTTTTTGCCATCTATTATCGTTGTTACGGCCATGTTTCATCCAAATGAAGGCATCTTGAACTATTTGAATGGCCTTGAAACTTGATGTTGAGTTTTTTGCCATCTATTATCGTTGTTACGGCCATGTTTCATCCAAATGAAGCCATCTTGCACTATTTGAATGGCCTTGAAATTTGATGTTGATTTTTGTTGCCATCTATTATCGTTGTTACGGTCATGTTTCATCCAAATGAAGCCATCTTACACTATTTGAATGGCCTTGAAATTTGATGTTGAATTTTGTTGCCATCTATTATCGTTGTTACGGATATGTTTCATCCAAATGAAGCCATCTTGTACTATTTGAATGGCCTTGAAATTTGATGTTGAGTTTTTTGCCATCTAGTATCGTTGTTACGGCCATGCTTTATCCAATTGAAGCCATCTTGTACTATTTGAATGGCCTTGAAATTTGATGTTGAGTTTTTTTGCCATCTATTATCGTTAATACGGCCATGTTTCATCCAAATGAAGCCATCTTGCACTATTTGAATGGCCTTGAATTTTGATGTTGAATTTTGTTGCCATCTATTATCGTTGTTACGGCCATGTTTCATCCAAATAAAGGCATCTTGAACTAATTCAATGGCCTTGAAATTTGATGTTGAATTTTGTTGCCATCTATTATCGTTGTTACGGCCATGTTTCATCCAAATGGAGGCATATTGCACTATTTGAATGGACTTAAAATTTGATGTTAAATTTTGTTGCCATCTATTATCGTTGTTACGGCCATGTTTCATCCAAATGAAGCCATCTTGCACTATTTGAATGGCCTTGAAATTTGAGGTTGATTTTTGTTGCCATCAATTATCGTTGTTACGGCCATGTTTCATCCAAATGAAGGCATCTTGAACTAATTCCTTGAAATTTGATGTTGAATTTTGTTGCCATCTATTATCGTTGTTACGGCCATGTTTCATCCCAATGAAGCCATCTTGTACTATTTGAATGATCTTGAAATTTGATGTTGAATTTTGTTGCCTTCTATTATCGTTGTTACGGCCATGTTTCATCCAAATGAAGAAATATTGCACTATTTGAATAGACTTAAAATTTGATGTTGAGTTTTTTGCCATCTATTATCGTTGTTACGGCCATGATGTTGAATTTTGTTGCCATCAATTATCGTTGTTACAGCCATGTTTCATCCAAATGAAGCCATCTTGTACTATTTGAATGGCCTTGAAATTTGATGTTGAGTTTTGTTGCCATCTATTATCGTTGTTACGGCTATGTTTCATCCAAATGAAGCCATCTTGTACTATTTGAATGGCCTTGAAATTTGATGTTGAATTTTATTGCCATCTATTATCGTTATTACGGCCATGTTTCATCCAAATGAAGCCATCTTGCACTATATGAATGGCCTTGAAATATGATGTTGAATTTTGTTGCCATCTATTATCGTTGTTACGGCCATGTTTCATCCAAATGAAGCCATCTTGCACTATTTGAATGGCCTTGAAAATCGATGTTGATTTTTGTTGCCATCTATTATCGTTGTTACAGCCATGTTTCATCAAAATGAAGCCATCTTGTACTATTTGAATGGCCTTGAAATTTGATGTTGAATTTTGTTGCCATCTATTATCGTTGTTACGGCCATGTTTCATCCAAATAAAGCCATCTTGCACTATTTGAATGGCCTTGAAATTTTATGTTGAATTTTGTTGCCATCTATTATCGTTGTTACGGCCATGCTTTATCCAATTGAAGCCATCCTATACTATTTGAATGGCCTTGAAATTTGATGTTGAGTTTTTTTGCCATCTATTATCGTTGTTACGGCCATGTATCATCCAAATGAAGCCATCTTGCACTATTTGAATGGCCTTGAAATTTGATGTTGAATTTTGTTGCCATCTATTATCGTTGTTACGGCCATGTTTCATCCAAATGAAGCCATCTTGCACTATTTGAATGGCCTTGAAATTTGATGTTGAGTTTTTTGCCATCTATTATCGTTGTTACGGCCATGCTTTATCCAATTGAAGCCATCTTGTACTATTTGAATGGCCTTGAAATTTGATGTTGAGTATTTTTGGCATCTATTATCGTTAATATGGCCATGTTTCATCCAAATGAAGCCATCTTGCACTATTTGAATGGCCTTGAAATTTGATGTTGAATTTTGTTGCCATCTATTATCGTTGTTACGGCCATGTTTCATCCAAATAAAGCCATCTTGCACTATTTGAATGGCCTTGAAATTTGATGTTGAATTTTGTTGCCATCTATTATCGTTGTTACGGCCATGTTTCATCCAAATGGAGGCATCTTGCACTTTTGAATGGACTTAAAATTTGATGTTGAGTTTTGTTGCCATCTATTATCGTTGTTACGGCCATGTTTCATCCAAATAAAGCCATCTTGCACTATTTGAATGGCCTTGAAATTTGATGTTTAATTTTGTTGCCATCTAGTATCGTTGTTACAGCCATGTTTCATCCAAATGAAGCCATCTTGCACTATTTGAATGGTCTTGAAATTTGATGTTGAATTTTGTTGCCTTCTATTATCGTTGTTACGGCCATGTTTCATCCAAATGAAGCCATCTTGCACTATTTGAATGACCTTGAAATTTGATGTTGAATTTTGTTGCCATCTATTATCGTTGTTACGGCCATGTTTCATCCAAATGAAGCCATCTTGTACTATTTGAATGGCCTTGAAATTTGATGTTAAATCTTGTTACCGTCTATTATCGTTGTTACGGCCATGTTTCATCCACATAAAACATCGTGAACTAATTCAATGGCCTTGAAATTTGATGTTGAATTTTGTTGCCATCTATTATCGTTGTTACGGCCATGTTTCATCCAAATGAAGGCATATTGCACTATTTGAATGGACTTAAAATTTAATGTTGAGTTTTTTTGCCATCTATTATCGTTGTTACGGCCATGTTTTATCCAAATGAAGCCATCTTGCACTATTTGAATGGCCTTGAAATTTGATGTTGAATCTTGTTACCGTCTATTATCGTTGTTACGGCCATGTTTCATCAAAATGACGCCATCTTGTACTATTTGAATAGACTTAAAATTTGATGATGAGTTTTTTTGCCATCTATTATCGTTGTTACAGCCATGTTTCATCCAAATGAAGCCATCTTGCACTATTTGAATGGCCTTGAAATTTGATGTTGAATTTTGTTGCCATCAATTATCGTTGTTACGGCCATGTTTCATCCAAATGAGGGCATCTTGAACTAATTCCTTGAAATTTGATGTTGAATTTTGTTGCCATCTATTATCGTTGTTACGGCCATGTTTCATCCAAATGAAGCCATCTTGTACTATTTGAAAGGTCTTGAAATTTGATGTTGAATTTTGTTGCCATCTATTATCGTTGTTACGGCCATGTTTCATCCAAATGAAGAAATATTGCACTATTTGAATAGACTTCAAATTTGATGTTGAATTTTGTTGCCATCTATTATCGTTGTTACGGCCATGTATCATCCAAATGAAGCCATCTTGCACTATTTGAATGGCCTTGAAAGTTGATGTTGAATTTTGTTGCCATCTATTATCGTTGTTACAGCCATGTTTCATCCAAATGAAGCCATCTTGTACTATTTGAATGGCCTTGAAATTTGATGTTGAGTTTTGTTGCCATCTATTATCGTTGTTACGGCCATGTTTCATCCAAATGAAGCCATCTTGCACTATTTGAATGGCCTTGAAATTTGATGTTGAATTTTATTGCCATCTATTATCGTTATTACGGCCATGTTTCATCCAAATGAAGCCATCTTGCACTATATGAATGGCCTTGAAATTTGATGTTGAATTTTGTTGCCATCTATTATCGTTGTTACGGCCATGTTTCATCCAAATGAAGCCATCTTGCACTATTTGAATGGCCTTGAAAATCGATGTTGATTTTTGTTGCCATCTATTATCGTTGTTACAGCCATGTTTCATCAAAATGAAGCCATCTTGCACTATTTGAATGGCCTTGAAATTTGATGTTGAATTTTGTTGCCATCTATTATCGTTGTTACGGCCATGTTTCATCCAAATAAAGCCATCTTGCACTATTTGAATGGCCTTGAAATTTGATGTTGAATTTTGTTGCCATCTATTATCGTTGTTACGGCCATGTTTCATCCAAATGGAGGCATATTGCACTATTTGAATAGACTTAAAATTTGATGTTGAGTTTTTTGCCATCTATTATCGTTGTTACAGCCATGTATCATCCAAATAAAGCCATCTTGTACTATTTGAATGGCCTTGAAATTTGATGTTGAATTTTGTTGCCATCAATTATCGTTGTTACGGCCATGTTTCATCCAAATGAAGGCATCTTGAACTAATTCCTTGAAATTTGATGTTGAATTTTGTTGCCATCTATTATCGTTGTTACGGCCATGTTTCATCCCAATGAAGCCATCTTGTACTATTTGAATGATCTTGAAATTTGATGTTGAATTTTGTTGCCTTCTATTATCGTTGTTACGGCCATGTTTCATCCAAATGAAGAAATATTGCACTATTTGAATAGACTTAAAATTTGATGTTGAGTTTTTTTGCCATCTATTATCGTTGTTACGGCCATGATGTTGAATTTTGTTGCCATCAATTATCGTTGTTACAGCCATGTTTCATCCAAATGAAGCCATCTTGTACTATTTGAATGGCCTTGAAATTTGATGTTGAGTTTTGTTGCCATCTATTATCGTTGTTACGGCTATGTTTCATCCAAATGAAGCCATCTTGTACTATTTGAATGGCCTTGAAATTTGATGTTGAATTTTATTGCCATCTATTATCGTTATTACGGCCATGTTTCATCCAAATGAAGCCATCTTGCACTATATGAATGGCCTTGAAATATGATGTTGAATTTTGTTGCCATCTATTATCGTTGTTACGGCCATGTTTCATCCAAATGAAGCCATCTTGCACTATTTGAATGGCCTTGAAAATCGATGTTGATTTTTGTTGCCATCTATTATCGTTGTTACAGCCATGTTTCATCAAAATGAAGCCATCTTGTACTATTTGAATGGCCTTGAAATTTGATGTTGAATTTTGTTGCCATCTATTATCGTTGTTACGGCCATGTTTCATCCAAATAAAGCCATCTTGCACTATTTGAATGGCCTTAAAATTTTATGTTGAATTTTGTTGCCATCTATTATCGTTGTTACGGCCATGCTTTATCCAATTGAAGCCATCCTATACTATTTGAATGGCCTTGAAATTTGATGTTGAGTTTTTTTGCCATCTATTATCGTTGTTACGGCCATGTATCATCCAAATGAAGCCATCTTGTACTATTTGAATGGCCTTGAAATTTGATGTTGAATTTTGTTGCCATCTATTATCGTTGTTACGGCCATGTTTCATCCAAATGAAGCCATCTTGCACTATTTGAATGGCCTTGAAATTTGATGTTGAGTTTTTTGCCATCTATTATCGTTGTTACGGCCATGCTTTATCCAATTGAAGCCATCTTGTACTATTTGAATGGCCTTGAAATTTGATGTTGAGTATTTTTGGCATCTATTATCGTTAATATGGCCATGTTTCATCCAAATGAAGCCATCTTGCACTATTTGAATGGCCTTGAAATTTGATGTTGAATTTTGTTGCCATCTATTATCGTTGTTACGGCCATGTTTCATCCAAATAAAGCCATCTTGCACTATTTGAATGGCCTTGAAATTTGATGTTGAATTTTGTTGCCATCTATTATCGTTGTTACGGCCATGTTTCATCCAAATGGAGGCATCTTGCACTTTTGAATGGACTTAAAATTTGATGTTGAATTTTGTTGCCATCTATTATCGTTGTTACGGCCATGTTTCATCCAAATGAAGCCATCTTGCACTATTTGAATGGCCTTGAAATTTGAGGTTGATTTTTGTTGCCATCTAGTATCGTTGTTACAGCCATGTTTCATCCAAATGAAGCCATCTTGCACTATTTGAATGGTCTTGAAATTTGATGTTGAATTTTGTTGCCTTCTATTATCGTTGTTACGGCCATGTTTCATCCAAATGAAGCCATCTTGCACTATTTGAATGACCTTGAAATTTGATGTTGAATTTTGTTGCCATCTATTATCGTTGTTACGGCCATGTTTCATCCAAATGAAGCCATCTTGTACTATTTGAATGGCCTTGAAATTTGATGTTAAATCTTGTTACCGTCTATTATCGTTGTTACGGCCATGTTTCATCCACATAAAACATCGTGAACTAATTCAATGGCCTTGAAATTTGATGTTGAATTTTGTTGCCATCTATTATCGTTGTTACGGCCATGTTTCATCCAAATGAAGGCATATTGCACTATTTGAATGGACTTAAAATTTAATGTTGAGTTTTTTTGCCATCTATTATCGTTGTTACGGCCATGTTTTATCCAAATGAAGCCATCTTGCACTATTTGAATGGCCTTGAAATTTGATGTTGAATCTTGTTACCGTCTATTATCGTTGTTACGGCCATGTTTCATCAAAATGACGCCATCTTGTACTATTTGAATAGACTTAAAATTTGATGTTGAGTTTTTTTGCCATCTATTATCGTTGTTACAGCCATGTTTCATCCAAATGAAGCCATCTTGCACTATTTGAATGGCCTTGAAATTTGATGTTGAATTTTGTTGCCATCAATTATCGTTGTTACGGCCATGTTTCATCCAAATGAAGGCATCTTGAACTAATTCCTTGAAATTTGATGTTGAATTTTGTTGCCATCTATTATCGTTGTTACGGCCATGTTTCATCCAAATGAAGCCATCTTGTACTATTTGAAAGGTCTTGAAATTTGATGTTGAATTTTGTTGCCATCTATTATCGTTGTTACGGCCATGTTTCATCCAAATGAAGAAATATTGCACTATTTGAATAGACTTCAAATTTGATGTTGAATTTTGTTGCCATCTATTATCGTTGTTACGGCCATGTATCATCCAAATGAAGCCATCTTGCACTATTTGAATGGCCTTGAAATTTGATGTTGAATTTTGTTGCCATCAATTATCGTTGTTACAGCCATGTCTCATCCAAATGAAGCCATCTTGTACTATTTGAATGGCCTTGAAATTTGATGTTGAGTTTTGTTGCCATCTATTATCGTTGTTACGGCCATGTTTCATCCAAATGAAGCCATCTTGTACTATTTGAATGGCCTTGAAATTTGATGTTGAATTTTATTGCCATCTATTATCGTTATTACGGCCATGTTTCATCCAAATGAAGCCATCTTGCACTATATGAATGGCCTTGAAATTTGATGTTGAATTTTGTTGCCATCTATTATCGTTGTTACGGCCATGTTTCATCCAAATGAAGCCATCTTGCACTATTTGAATGGCCTTGAAAATCGATGTTGATTTTTGTTGCCATCTATTATCGTTGTTACAGCCATGTTTCATCAAAATGAAGCCATCTTGCACTATTTGAATGGCCTTGAAATTTGATGTTGAATTTTGTTGCCATCTATTATCGTTGTTACGGCCATGTTTCATCCAAATAAAGCCATCTTGCACTATTTGAATGGCCTTGAAATTTGATGTTGAATTTTGTTGCCATCTATTATCGTTGTTACGGCCATGCTTTATCCAATTGAAGCCATCCTATACTATTTGAATGGCCTTGAAATTTGATGTTGAGTTTTTTTGCCATCTATTATCGTTGTTACGGCCATGTATCATCCAAATGAAGCCATCTTGTACTATTTGAATGGCCTTGAAATTTGATGTTGAGTTTTTTACCATCTATTATCGTTGTTACAGCCATGTATCATCCAAATAAAGCCATCTTGTACTATTTGAATGGCCTTGAAATTTGATGTTGAATTTTGTTGCCATCAATTATCGTTGTTACGGCCATGTTTCATCCAAATGAAGGCATCTTGAACTAATTCCTTGAAATTTGATGTTGAATTTTGTTGCCATCTATTATCGTTGTTACGGCCATGTTTCATCCAAATGAAGAAATATTGCACTATTTGAATAGACTTCAAATTTGATGTTGAATTTTGTTGCCATCTATTATCGTTGTTACGGCCATGTATCATCCAAATGAAGCCATCTTGCACTATTTGAATGGCCTTGAAAGTTAATGTTGAATTTTGTTGCCATCTATTATCGTTGTTACAGCCATGTTTCATCCAAATGAAGCCATCTTGTACTATTTGAATGGCCTTGAAATTTGATGTTGAGTTTTGTTGCCATCTATTATCGTTGTTACAGCCATGTTTCATCCAAATGAAGCCATCTTGTACTATTTGAATGGCCTTGAAATTTGATGTTGAATTTTGTTGCCATCTATTATCGTTGTTACGGCCATGTTTCATCCAAATGAAGCCATCTTGCACTATTTGAATGGCCTTGAAAATCGATGTTGATTTTTGTTGCCATCTATTATCGTTGTTACAGCCATGTTTCATCAAAATGAAGCCATCTTGCACTATTTGAATGGCCTTGAAATTTGATGTTGAATTTTGTTGCCATCTATTATCGTTGTTACGGCCATGTTTCATCCAAATGAAGAAATATTGCACTATTTGAATAGACTTAAAATTTGATGTTGAGTTTTTTGCCATCTATTATCGTTGTTACAGCCATGTATCATCCAAATAAAGCCATCTTGTACTATTTGAATGGCCTTGAAATTTGATGTTGAATTTTGTTGCCATCAATTATCGTTGTTACGGCCATGTTTCATCCAAATGAAGGCATCTTGAACTAATTCCTTGAAATTTGATGTTGAATTTTGTTGCCATCTATTATCGTTGTTACGGCCATGTTTCATCCCAATGAAGCCATCTTGTACTATTTGAATGATCTTGAAATTTGATGTTGAATTTTGTTGCCTTCTATTATCGTTGTTACGGCCATGTTTCATCCAAATGAAGAAATATTGCACTATTTGAATAGACTTAAAATTTGATGTTGAGTTTTTTTGCCATCTATTATCGTTGTTACGGCCATGATGTTGAATTTTGTTGCCATCAATTATCGTTGTTACAGCCATGTTTCATCCAAATGAAGCCATCTTGTACTATTTGAATGGCCTTGAAATTTGATGTTGAGTTTTGTTGCCATCTATTATCGTTGTTACGGCTATGTTTCATCCAAATGAAGCCATCTTGTACTATTTGAATGGCCTTGAAATTTGATGTTGAATTTTATTGCCATCTATTATCGTTATTACGGCCATGTTTCATCCAAATGAAGCCATCTTGCACTATTTCAATGGCCTTGAAATATGATGTTGAATTTTGTTGCCATCTATTATCGTTGTTACGGCCATGTTTCATCCAAATGAAGCCATCTTGCACTATTTGAATGGCCTTGAAAATCGATGTTGAATTTGTTGCCATCTATTATCGTTGTTACAGCCATGTTTCATCAAAATGAAGCCATCTTGTACTATTTGAATGGCCTTGAAATTTGATGTTGAATTTTGTTGCCATCTATTATCGTTGTTACGGCCATGTTTCATCCAAATAAAGCCATCTTGCACTATTTGAATGGCCTTGAAATTTTATGTTGAATTTTGTTGCCATCTATTATCGTTGTTACGGCCATGCTTTATCCAATTGAAGCCATCCTATACTATTTGAATGGCCTTGAAATTTGATGTTGAGTTTTTTTGCCATCTATTATCGTTGTTACGGCCATGTATCATCCAAATGAAGCCATCTTGTACTATTTGAATGGCCTTGAAATTTGATGTTGAGTTTTTTTGGCATCTATTATCGTTAATACGGCCATGTTTCATCCAAATGAAGCCATCTTGCACTATTTGAATGGCCTTGAAATTTGATGTTGAATTTTGTTGCCATCTATTATCGTTGTTACGGCCATGTTTCATCCAAATAAAGGCATCTTGAACTAATTCAATGGCCTTGAAATTTGATGTTGAATTTTGTTGCCATCTATTATCGTTGTTACGGCCATGTTTCATCCAAATGGAGGCATCTTGCACTTTTGAATGGACTTAAAATTTGATGTTGAGTTTTGTTGCCATCTATTATCGTTGTTACGGCCATGTTTCATCCAAATAAAGCCATCTTGCACTATTTGAATGGCCTTGAAATTTGAGGTTGATTTTTGTTGCCATCTAGTATCGTTGTTACAGCCATGTTTCATCCAAATGAAGCCATCTTGCACTATTTGAATGGTCTTGAAATTTGATGTTGAATTTTGTTGCCTTCTATTATCGTTGTTACGGCCATGTTTCATCCAAATGAAGCCATCTTGCACTATTTGAATGACCTTGAAATTTGATGTTGACTTTTGTTGCCATCTATTATCGTTGTTACGGCCATGTTTCATCCAAATGAAGCCATCTTGTACTATTTGAATGGCCTTGAAATTTGATGTTAAATCTTGTTACCGTCTATTATCGTTGTTACGGCCATGTTTCATCCACATAAAACATCGTGAACTAATTCAATGGCCTTGAAATTTGATGTTGAATTTTGTTGCCATCTATTATCGTTGTTACGGCCATGTTTCATCCAAATGAAGGCATATTGCACTATTTGAATGGACTTAAAATTTAATGTTGAGTTTTTTTGCCATCTATTATCGTTGTTACGGCCATGTTTTATCCAAATGAAGCCATCTTGCACTATTTGAATGGCCTTGAAATTTGATGTTGAATCTTGTTACCGTCTATTATCGTTGTTACGGCCATGTTTCATCCACATGAAACATCTTGAACTAATTCAATGGCCTTGAAATTTGATGTTGAATTTTGTTGCCATCTATTATCGTTGTTACGGCCATGTTTAATCCAAATGAAGCCATCTTGTACTATTTGAATGGCCTTCAAATTTGATGATGAGTTTTGTTGCCATCTATTATCGTTGTTACAGCCATGTTTCATCCAAATGAAGCCATCTTGTACTATTTGAATGGCCTTGAAATTTGATGTTGAAATTTGTTGATATCTATTATCGTTGTTACGGCCATGTTTCATCCAAATAAAGGCATCTTGCACTATTTGAATGGCCTTGAAATTTGATGTTGAATTTTGTTGCCATCTATTATCGTTGTTACAGCCATGTTTCATCCAAATAAAGCCATCTTGCACTTTTTGAATGGCCTTGAAATTTGATGTTGAATTTTGTTGCCATCTATTATCGTTGATACGGCCATGTTTCATCCAAATGAAAAAATATTACACTATTTGAATAGACTTAAAATTTGATGTTGAGTTTTTTTGACATCTATTATCGTTGTTACGGCCATGTATCATCCAAATAAAGCCATCTTGCACTATTTGAATGGCCTTGAAATTTGATGTTGAATTTTGTTGCCATCAATTATCGTTGTTACGGCCATGTTTCATCCACATGAAACATCTTGAACTAATTCAATGGCCTTGAAATTTGATGTTGAATTTTGTTGTCATCTATTATCGTTGTTACGGCCATGTTTCATCCAAATGAAGCCATCTTGTACTATTTGAATGGTCTTGAAATTTGATGTTGAATTTTGTTGCCTTCTATTATCGTTGTTACGGCCATGTTTCATCCAAATAAAGCCATCTTGCACTATTTGAATGGCCTTGAAATTTGATGATTTAGTTTTTTTGCCATCTATTATCGTTGTTACGGCCATGTTTTATCCAATTGAAGCCATCTTGTACTATTTGAATGGCCTTGAAATTTGATGTTGAGTTTTTTTGCCATCTATTATCGTTGTTACGGCCATGTTTCATCCAAATGAAGCCATCTTGTACTATTTGAATGGCCTTGAAATTTGATGTTGAATTTTGTTGCCATCTATTATCGTGGTTACGGCCATGTTTCATCCAAATGAAGCCATCTTACACTATTTGAATGGACTTAAAATTTAATGTTGAGTTTTTTTGCCATCTATTATCGTTGTTACGGCCATGTTTTATCCAAATGAAGCCATCTTGCACTATTTGAATGGCCTTGAAATTTGATGTTGAATCTTGTTACCGTCTATTATCGTTGTTACGGCCATGTTTCATCCACATGAAACATCTTGAACTAATTCAATGGCCTTGAAATTTGATGTTGAGTTTTTTTGCCATCTATTATCGTTGTTACGGCCATGTTTCATCCAAATGAAGCCATCTTGTACTATTTGAATGGCCTTGAAATTTGATGTTGAATTTTGTTGCCATCTATTATCGTGGTTACGGCCATGTTTCATCCAAATGAAGCCATCTTACACTATTTGAATGGACTTAAAATTTAATGTTGATTTTTTTTGCCATCTATTATCGTTGTTACGGCCATGTATCATCCAAATAAAGCCATCTTGCACTATTTGAATGGCCTTGAAATTTGATGTTGAATTTTGTTGCCATCAATTATCGTTGTTACGGCCATGTTTCATCGAAATGAAGGCATCTTGAACTAATTCCTTGCAATTTGATGTTGAATTTCGTTGCCATCAATTATCGTTGTTACGGCCATGTTTCATCGAAATGAAGGCATCTTGAACTAATTCCTTGCAATTTGATGTTGAATTTTGTTGTCATCTATTATCGTTGTTACGGCCATGTTTAATCCAAATGAAGCCATCTTGTACTATTTGAATGGCCTTGAAATTTGATGTTAAATCTTGTTACCGTCTATTATCGTTGTTACGGCCATGTTTCATCCACATAAAACATCGTGAACTAATTCAATGGCCTTGAAATTTGATGTTGAATTTTGTTGCCATCTATTATCGTTGTTACGGCCATGTTTCATCCAAATGAAGGCATATTGCACTATTTGAATGGACTTAAAATTTAATGTTGAGTTTTTTTGCCATCTATTATCGTTGTTACGGCCATGTTTTATCCAAATGAAGCCATCTTGCACTATTTGAATGGCCTTGAAATTTGATGTTGAATCTTGTTACCGTCTATTATCGTTGTTACGGCCATGTTTCATCCACATAAAACATCGTGAACTAATTCAATGGCCTTGAAATTTGATGTTGAATTTTGTTGCCATCTATTATCGTTGTTACGGCCATGTTTCATCCAAATGAAGCCATCTTGCACTATTTGAATGGCCTTGAAATTTGATGTTGAGTTTTTTTGCCATCTATTATCGTTAATACGGCCATGTTTCATCCAAATAAAGCCATCTTGCACTATTTGAATGGCCTTGAAATTTGATGTTGAATTTTGTTGCCATCAATTATCATTGTTACGGCCATGTTTCATCCAAATAAAGCCATCTTGCACTATTTGAATGGCCTTGAAATTTGATGTTGAATTTTGTTGCCATCTATTATCGTTGTTACGGCCATGTTTCAACCAAATAAAGCCATCTTGCACTATTTGAATGGCCTTGAAATTTGATGTTGATTTTTGTTGCCATCTATTATCGTTGTTACGGCCATGTTTCATCCAAATGAAGCCATCTTGCACTATTTGAATGGCCTTGAAATTTGATGTTGAATTTTATTGCCATCTATTATCGTTGTTACGGCCATGTTTCATCCAAATAAAGTCATCTTGCACTATTTGAATGGCCTTGAAATTTGATGTTGAATTTTGTTGCCATCTATTATCGTTGTTACGGCCATGTTTCATCCAAATGAAGCCATCTTGTACTATTTGAATGGCCTTGAAATTTGATGTTGAATTTTGTTGCCATCTATTATCGTTGTTACAGCCATGTTTCATCAAAATGAAGAAATATTGCACTATTTGAATAGACTTAAAATTTGATGTTGAATTTTGTTGCCATCTATTATCGTTGTTACGGCCATGTATCATCCAAATAAAGCCATCTTGCACTATTTGAATGGCCTTGAAATTTGATGTTGAATTTTGTTGCCATCTAGTATCGTTGTTACGGCCATGTTTTATCAAAATGAAGAAATATTGCACTATTTGAATACACTTAAAGTTTGATGTTGAGTTTTTTGCCATCTATTATCGTTGTTACGGCCATGTTTCATCAAAATGACGCCATCTTGTACTATTTGAATAGACTTAAAATTTGATGATGAGTTTTGTTGCCATCTATTATCGTTGTTACAGCCATGTTTCATCCAAATGAAGCCATCTTGCACTATTTGAATGGCCTTGAAATTTGATGTTGAATTTTGTTGCCATCTATTATCGTTGTTACGGCCATGTTTCATCCGAATGAAGAAATATTGCACTATTTGAATAGACTTAAAATTTGATGTTGAATTTTGTTGCCATCTATTATCGTTGTTACGGCCATGTATCATCGAAATGAAGCCATCTTGTACTATTTGAATGGCCTTGAAATTTGATGTTGAATTTTGTTGCCATCTATTATCGTTGTTACGGCCATGTTTCATCCAAATGAAGCCATCTTGCACTATTTGAATGGCCTTGAAATTTGATGTTGATTTTTGTTGCCATCTATTATCGTTGTTACAGCCATGTTTCATCCAAATGAAGCCATCTTGCACTATTTGAATGGCCTTGAAATTTGATGTTGAATTTTGTTGCCATCTATTATCGTTGTTACGGCCATGTTTCATCCGAATGAAGAAATATTGCACTATTTGAATAGACTTAAAATTTGATGTTGAGTTTTTTGCCATCTATTATCGTTGTTACGGCCATGTATCATCCAAATAAAGCCATCTTGTACTATTTGAATGGCCTTGAAATTTGATGTTGAATTTTGTTGCCATCTATTATCGTTGTTACGGCCATGTTTCATCCAAATGAAGGCATCTTGAACTAATTCCTTGAAATTTGATGTTGAATTTTGTTGCCATCTATTATCGTTGTTACGGCCATGTTTCATCCCAATGAAGCCATCTTGTACTATTTGAATGATCTTGAAATTTGATGTTGAATTTTGTTGCCATCTATTATCGTTGTTACGGCCATGTTTCATCCAAATGAAGAAATATTGCACTATTTGAATAGACTTAAAATTTGATGTTGAGTTTTTTTGCCATCTATTATCGTTGTTACGGCCATGATGTTGAATTTTGTTGCCATCTATTATCGTTGTTACAGCCATGTTTCATCCAAATGAAGCCATCTTGTACTATTTGAATGGCCTTGAAATTTGATGTTGAGTTTTTTTTGCCATCTATTATCGTTGTTACGGCCATGTTTCATCCAAATGAAG
This sequence comes from Anopheles gambiae, assembly GCF_943734735.2. Lineage (NCBI taxonomy): Eukaryota > Metazoa > Arthropoda > Insecta > Diptera > Culicidae > Anopheles > Anopheles gambiae. Next base: position 350,187 of record NW_026902719.1, read on the forward strand.
GCATCTTGAACTATTTGAATGGCCTTGAAACTTGATGTTGAGTTTTTTGCCATCTATTATCGTTGTTACGGCCATGTTTCATCCAAATGAAGCCATCTTGCACTATTTGAATGGCCTTGAAATTTGATGTTGATTTTTGTTGCCATCTATTATCGTTGTTACGGTCATGTTTCATCCAAATGAAGCCATCTTACACTATTTGAATGGCCTTGAAATTTGATGTTGAATTTTGTTGCCATCTATTATCGTTGTTACGGATATGTTTCATCCAAATGAAGCCATCTTGTACTATTTGAATGGCCTTGAAATTTGATGTTGAATTTTGTTGCCATCTATTATCGTTGTTACGGCCATGTTTCATCCAAATAAAGCCATCTTGCACTATTTGAATGGCCTTGAAATTTGAGGTTGATTTTTGTTGCCATCTATTATCGTTGTTACAGCCATGTTTCATCCAAATGAAGCCATCTTGCACTATTTGAATGGTCTTGAAATTTGATGTTGAATTTTGTTGCCTTCTATTATCGTTGTTACGGCCATGTTTCATCCAAATGAAGCCATCTTGCACTATTTGAATGGTCTTGAAATTTGATGTTGAGTTTTTTTGCCATCTATTATCGTTGTTACGGCCATGTATCATCCAAATGAAGCCATCTTGCACTATTTGAATGGCCTTGAAATTTGATGTTGAATTTTGTTGCCATCTATTATCGTTGTTACAGCCATGTTTCATCCACATAAAACATCGTGAACTAATTCAATGGCCTTGAAATTTGATGTTGAATTTTGTTGCCATCTATTATCGTTGTTACGGCCATGTTTCATCCAAATGAAGGCATATTGCACTATTTGAATGGACTTAAAATTTAATGTTGAGTTTTTTTGCCATCTATTATCGTTGTTACGGCCATGTTTTATCCAAATGAAGCCATCTTGCACTATTTGAATGGCCTTGAAATTTGATGTTGAATCTTGTTACCGTCTATTATCGTTGTTACGGCCATGTTTCATCCACATGAAACATCTTGAACTAATTCAATGGCCTTGAAATTTGATGTTGAATTTTGTTGCCATCTATTATCGTTGTTACGGCCATGTTTAATCCAAATGAAGCCATCTTGTACTATTTGAATGGCCTTCAAATTTGATGTTGAATTTTGTTGCCATCTATTATCGTTGTTACAGCCATGTTTCATCCAAATGAAGCCATCTTGTACTATTTGAATGGCCTTGAAATTTGATGTTGAAATTTGTTGATATCTATTATCGTTGTTACGGCCATGTTTCATCCAAATAAAGCCATCTTGCACTTTTTGAATGGCCTTGAAATTTGATGTTGAATTTTCTTGCCATCTATTATCGTTGTTACGGCCATGCTTTATCCAATTGAAGCCATCTTTTATTATTTGAATGGCCTTGAAATTTGATGTTGAGTTTTTTTGCCATCTATTATCGTTAATACGGCCATGTTTCATCCAAATGAAGCCATCTTGCACTATTTGAATGGCCTTGAAATTTGATGTTGAATTTTGTTGCCATCTATTATCGTTGTTACGGCCATGTTTAATCCAAATGAAGCCATCTTGTACTATTTGAATGGCCTTCAAATTTGATGTTGAATTTTGTTGCCATCTATTATCGTTGTTACAGCCATGTTTCATCCAAATGAAGCCATCTTGCACTATTTGAATGGCCTTGAAATTTGATGTTGAATTTTGTTGCCATCTATTATTGTTGTTACAGCCATGTTTCATCCAAATAAAGCCATCTTGCACTTTTTGAATGGCCTTGAAATTTGATGTTGAATTTTGTTGCCATCTATTATCGTTGATACGGCGATGTTTCATCCAAATGAAGAAATATTGCACTATTTGAATGGCATTAAAATTTGATGTTGAGTTTTTTTGACATCTATTATCGTTGTTACGGCCATGTATCATCCAAATAAAGCCATCTTGCACTATTTGAATGGCCTTGAAATTTGATGTTGAATTTTGTTGCCATCAATTATAGTTGTTACGGCCATGTTTCATCGAAATGAAGGCATCTTGAACTAATTCCTTGCAATTTGATGTTGAATTTTGTTGCCATCTATTATCGTTGTTACAGCCATGTTTCATCCAAATGAAGCCATCTTGTACTATTTGAATGGCCTTGAAATTTGATGTTGAGTTTTTTTGCCATCTATTATCGTTAATACGGCCATGTTTCATCCAAATAAAGCCATCTTGCACTTTTTGAATGGCCTTGAAATTTGATGTTGAATTTTCTTGCCATCTATTATCGTTGTTACGGCCATGCTTTATCCAATTGAAGCCATCTTTTATTATTTGAATGGCCTTGAAATTTGAGGTTGATTTTTGTTGCCATCTATTATCGTTGTTACAGCCATGTTTCATCCAAATGAAGCCATCTTGCACTATTTGAATGGTCTTGAAATTTGATGTTGAATTTTGTTGCCTTCTATTATCGTTGTTACGGCCATGTTTCATCCAAATGAAGCCATCTTGCACTTTTTGAATGACCTTGAAATTTGATGTTGAATTTTGTTGCCATCTATTATCGTTGTTACGGCCATGTTTCATCCAAATGAAGCCATCTTGTACTATTTGAATGGCCTTGAAATTTGATGTTAAATCTTGTTACCGTCTATTATCGTTGTTACGGCCATGTTTCATCCACATAAAACATCGTGAACTAATTCAATGGCCTTGAAATTTGATGTTGAATTTTGTTGCCATCTATTATCGTTGTTACGGCCATGTTTCATCCAAATGAAGGCATATTGCACTATTTGAATGGCCTTGAAATTTGATGTTGAGTTTTTTTGCCATCTATTATCGTTGTTACGGCCATGTTTTATCCAAATGAAGCCATCTTGCACTATTTGAATGGCCTTGAAATTTGATGTTGAATCTTGTTACCGTCTATTATCGTTGTTACGGCCATGTTTCATCCACATAAAACATCGTGAACTAATTCAATGGCTTTGAAATTTGATGTTGAATTTTGTTGCCATCAATTATCGTTGTTACGGCCATGTTTCATCCAAATGAAGAAATATTGCACTATTTGAATAGACTTAAAATTTGATGATGAGTTTTTTTGCCATCTATTATCGTTGTTACGGCCATGTTTCATCAAAATGAAGCCATCTTGCACTATTTGAATGGCCTTGAAATTTGATGTTGAATTTTGTTGCCATCTATTATCGTTGTTACGGCCATGTATCATCCAAATGAAGCCATCTGGCACTATTTGAATGGCCTTGAAATTTGATGTTGAATTTTGTTGCCATCTATTATCGTTGTTACGGCCATGTTTCATCCAAATGAAGCCATCTTGAACTAATTTAATGGCCTTGAAATTTGATGTTGAATTTTGTTGCCATCTATTATCGTTGTTACGGCCATGTTTCATCCAAATGAAGCCATCTTGTACTATTTGAATGGCCTTGAAAGTTGATGTTGAGTTTTTTTTGCCATCTATTATCGTTGCTACGGTCATGTTTCATCCAAATGAAGCCATCTTGTACTATTTGAATGGCCTTGAAATTTGATGTTGAGTTTTGTTGCCATCCATTATCGTTGTTACGGCCATGTTTCATCCAAATGAAGCCATCTTGTACTATTTGAATGGCCTTGAAATTTGATGTTGAATTTTGTTGCCATCTATTATCGTTGTTACGGCCATGTTTCATTCAAATGAAGCCATCTTGTACTATTTGAATGGCCTTGAAATTCGATGTTAAATCTTGTTGCCTTCTATTATCGTTGTTACGGCCATGTTTCATCCAAATAAATGCATCTTGAACTAATTCAATGGCCTTGAAATTTGATGTTGAATTTTGTTGCCTTCTATTATCGTTGTTACGGCCATGTTTCATCCAAATGAAGCCATCTTGCACTATTTGAATGGCCTTGAAATTTGATGTTGAATTTTGTTGCCTTCTATTATCGTTGTTACGGCCATGTTTCATCCAAATGAAGCCATCTTGCACTATTTGAATGACCTTGAAATTTGATGTTGAATTTTGTTGCCATCTATTATCGTTGTTACGGCCATGTTTCATCCAAATGAAGCCATCTTGTACTATTTGAATGGCCTTGAAATTTGATGTTAAATCTTGTTACCGTCTATTATCGTTGTTACGGCCATGTTTCATCCACATAAAACATCGTGAACTAATTCAATGGCCTTGAAATTTGATGTTGAATTTTTTTGCCATCTATTATCGTTGTTACGGCCATGTTTCATCCAAATGAAGGCATATTGCACTATTTGAATGGACCTAAAATTTAATGTTGAGTTTTTTTGCCATCTATTATCGTTGCTACGGTCATGTTTCATCCAAATGAAGCCATCTTGTACTATTTGAATGGCCTTGAAATTTGATGTTGAGTTTTGTTGCCATCCATTATCGTTGTTACGGCCATGTTTCATCCAAATGAAGCCATCTTGTACTATTTGAATGGCCTTGAAATTTGATGTTGAATTTTGTTGCCATCTATTATCGTTGTTACGGCCATGTTTCATCCAAATGAAGCCATCTTGTACTATTTGAATGGCCTTGAAATTCGATGTTAAATCTTGTTGCCTTCTATTATCGTTGTTACGGCCATGTTTCATCCAAATAAATGCATCTTGAACTAATTCAATGGCCTTGAAATTTGATGTTGAATTTTGTTGCCTTCTATTATCGTTGTTACGGCCATGTTTCATCCAAATGAAGCCATCTTGCACTATTTGAATGGCCTTGAAATTTGATGTTGAATTTTGTTGCCTTCTATTAGCGTTGTTACGGCCATGTTTCATCCAAATGAAGCCATCTTGCACTATTTGAATGACCTTGAAATTTGATGTTGAATTTTGTTGCCATCTATTATCGTTGTTACGGCCATGTTTCATCCAAATGAAGCCATCTTGTACTATTTGAATGGCCTTGAAATTTGATGTTAAATCTTGTTACCGTCTATTATCGTTGTTACGGCCATGTTTCATCCGCATAAAACATCGTGAACTAATTCAATGGCCTTGAAATTTGATGTTGAATTTTGTTGCCATCTATTATCGTTGTTACGGCCATGTTTCATCCAAATGAAGGCATATTGCACTATTTGAATGGACTTAAAATTTAATGTTGAGTTTTTTTGCCATCTATTATCGTTGTTACGGCCATGTTTTATCCAAATGAAGCCATCTTGCACTATTTGAATGGCCTTGAAATTTGATGTTGAATCTTGTTACCGTCTATTATCGTTGTTACGGCCATGTTTCATCCACATAAAACATCGTGAACTAATTCAATGGCCTTGAAATTTGATGTTGAATTTTCATGCCATCTATTATCGTTGTTACGGCCATGTTTCATCCAAATGAAGAAATATTGCACTATTTGAATAGACTTAAAATTTGATGATGAGTTTTTTTGCCATCTATTATCGTTGTTACGGCCATGTTTCATCAAAATGAAGCCATCTTGCACTATTTGAATGGCCTTGAAATTTGATGTTGAATTTTGTTGCCATCTATTATCGTTGTTACGGCCATGTTTCATCCAAATGAAGCCATCTTGCACTATTTGAATGGCCTTGAAATTTGATGTTGAATTTTGTTGCCATCTATTATCGTTGTTACGGCCATGTTTCATCCAAATGAAGCCATCTTGCACTATTTGAATGGCCTTGAAATTTGATGTTGAATTTTGTTGCCATCTATTATCGTTGTTACGGCCATGTTTCATCCAAATGAAGCCATCTTGTACTATTTGAATGGCCTTGAAATTTGATGTTGAATTTTGTTACCGTCTATTATCGTTGTTACGGCCATGTTTCATCCACATGAAACATCTTGAACTAATTCAATGGCCTTGAAATTTGATGTTGAATTTTGTTGTCATCTATTATCGTTGTTACAGCCATGTTTCATCCAAATGAAGCCATCTTGTACTATTTGAATGGCCTTGAAATTCGATGTTGAATTTTGTTGCCATCTATTATCGTTGTTACGGCCATGTTTCATCCAAATGAAGCCATTTTGCACTATTTGAATGACCTTGAAATTCGATGTTAAATCTTGTTACCGTCTATTATCGTTGTTACGGCCATGTTTCATCCACATGAAACATCTTGAACTAATTCAATGGCCTTGAAATTTGATGTTGAATTTTGTTGTCATCTATTATCGTTGTTACGGCCATGTTTCATCCAAATGAAGCCATCTTGCACTATTTGAATGGCCTTGAAATTTGATGTTGAATTTTGTTGCCATCTATTATCGTGGTTACAGCCATGTTTCATCCAAATGAAGCCATCTTGTACTATTTGAATGGCCTTGAAATTTGATGTTGAAAATTGTTGATATCTATTATCGTTGTTACGGCCATGTTTCATCCAAATAAAGGCATCTTGCACTATTTGAATGGCCTTGAAATTTGATGTTGAATTTTGTTGCCATCTATTATTGTTGTTACAGCCATGTTTCATCCAAATGAAGCCATTTTGCACTTTTTGAATGGCCTTGAAATTTGATGTTGAATTTTATTGCCATCTATTATCGTTGTTACGGCCATATTTCATCCAAATGAAGCCATCTTGCACTATTTGAATGGCCTTGAAATTTGATGTTGATTTTTGTTGCCATCTATTATCGTTGTTACAGCCATGTTTCATCCAAATGAAGCCATCTTGCACTATTTGAATGGCCTTGAAATTTGATGTTGAATTTTGTTGCCATCTATTATCGTTGTTACGGCCATGTTTCATCCAAATGAAGAAATATTGCACTATTTGAAGAGACTTAAAATTTGATGTTGAGTTTTGTTGCCATCTATTATCGTTGGTACGGCCATGTTTCATCCAAATAAAGCCATCTTGCACTATTTGAATGGCCTTGAAATTTGATGTTGAATTTTGTTGCCATCTATTATCGTTGTTACGGCCATGTTTCATCCAAATGAAGCCATCTTGTACTATTTGAATAGACTTAAAATTTGAAGTTAGGTTTTTTTGCCATCTATTATCATTGTTACGGCCATGTATCATCCAAATAAAGCCATCTTGCACTATTTGAATGGCCTTGAAATTTGATGTTGAATTTTGTTGCCATCAATTATCGTTGTTACGGCCATGTTTCATCCAAAGGAAGAAATATTGCACTATTTGAATGGCCTTGAAATTTGATGTTGAATTTTGTTGCCATCTATTATCGTTGTTACGGCCATGTTTCATCCAAATAAAGCCATCTTGCACCATTTGAATGGCCTTGAAATTTGATGTTGAATTTTATTGCCATCTATTATCGTTGTTACAGCCATGTTTCATCCAAATGAAGCCATCTTGCACTATTTGAATGGCCTTGAAATTTGATGTTGAATTTTGTTGCCATCAATTATCGTTGTTACGGCCATGTTTCATCAAAATGACGCCATCTTGTACTATTTGAATAGACTTAAAATTAGATGTTGAGTTTTTTTGCCATCTATTATCATTGTTACGGCCATGTATCATCCAAATAACGCCATCTTGCACTATTTGAATGGCCTTGAAATTTGATGTTGAATTTTGTTGCCATCAATTATCGTTGTTACGGCCATGTTTCATCCAAATGAAGGCATCTTGAACTAATTCCTTGAAATTTGATGTTGAATTTTGTTGCCATCTATTATCGTTGTTACGGCCATGTTTCATCCAAATGAAGCCATCTTGTACTATTTGAATGGCCTTGAAATTTGATGTTGAATTTTGTTGCCATCTATTATCGTTGTTACGGCCATGTTTCATCCAAATGAAGAAATATTGCACTATTTGAAGAGACCTAAAATTTGATGTTGAGTTTTGTTGCCATCTATTATCGTTGGTACGGCCATGTTTCATCCAAATAAAGCCATCTTGCACTATTTGAATGGCCTTGAAATTTGATGTTGAATTTTGTTGCCATCTATTATCGTTGTTACGGCCATGTTTCATCCAAATGAAGCCATCTTGCACTATTTGAATGGCCTTGAAATTTGATGTTGAATTTTGTTGCCATCAATTATCGTTGTTACGGCCATGTTTCATCAAAATGACGCCATCTTGTACTATTTGAATAGACTTAAAATTAGATGTTGAGTTTTTTTGCCATCTATTATCATTGTTACGGCCATGTATCATCCAAATAAAGCCATCTTGCACTATTTGAATGGCCTTGAAATTTGATGTTGAATTTTGTTGCCATCAATTATCGTTGTTACGGCCATGTTTCATCCAAATGAAGGCATCTTGAACTAATTCCTTGAAATTTGATGTTGAATTTTGTTGCCATCTATTATCGTTGTTACGGCCATGTTTCATCCAAATGAAGCCATCTTGTACCATTTGAATGGTCTTGAAATTTGATGTTGAGTTTTTTTGCCATCTAGTATCGTTGTTACAGCCATGTTTCATCCAAATGAAGCCATCTTGTATTATTTGAATGGTCTTGAAATTTGATGTTGAATTTTGTTGCCATCTTTAGCCATGTTTCATCCAAATGAAGCCATCTTGCACTATTTGAATGGCCTTGAAATTTGATGTTGAATTTTGTTGCCATCTATTATCGTTGTTACGGCCATGTTTCATCCAAATGAAGAAATATTGCACTTTTTGAATAGACTTAAAATTTGATGTTGAGTTTTTTTGCCATCTATTATCGTTGTTACGGCCATGTATCATCCAAATAAAGCCATCTTGCACTATTTGAATGGCCTTGAAATTTGATGTTAAATTTTATTGCCATCTATTATCGTTGTTACGGCCATGTTTCATCGAAATGAAGGCATCTTGAACTAATTCCTTGAAATTTGATGTTGAATTTTGTTGTCATCTATTATCGTTGTTCCGGCCATGTTTCATCCAAATGAAGCCATCTTGCACTATTTGAATGACCTTGAAATTTGATGTTGAATTTTGTTGCCATCTATTATCGTTGTTACGGCCATGTTTCATCCAAATGAAGCCATCTTGTACTATTTGAATGGCCTTGAAATTTGATGTTTAATCTTGTTACCGTCTATTATCGTTGTTACGGCCATGTTTAATCCACATAAAACATCGTGAACTAATTCAATGGCCTTGAAATTTGATGTTGAATTTTGTTGCCATCTATTATCGTTGTTACGGCCATGTTTCATCCAAATGAAGCCATCTTGCACTATTTGAATGGCCTTGAAATTTGATGTTGAATTTTGTTGCCATCTATTATCGTTGTTACAGCCATGTTTCATCCAAATGAAGCCATCTTGCACTATTTGAATGGCCTTGAAATTTGATGTTGAATTTTGTTGCCATCTATTATCGTTTTTACGGCCATGTTTCATCCAAATGAAGCCATCTTGCACTAATTCAATGGCCGTGAAATTTGATGTTGAGTTTTTTTTTGCCATCTATTATCGTTGTTACGGCCATGTTTCATCCAAATGAAGCCATCTTGCACTATTTGAATGGCCTTGAAATTTGATTTTGAATTTTGTTGCCATCTATTATCGTTGTTACGGCCATGTTTCATCCAAATGAAGCCATCTTGCACTATTTGAATGGCCTTGAAATTTGATGTTGAATTTTGTTGCCATCTATTATCGTTGTTACAGCCATGTTTCATCCAAATGAAGGCATCTTGCACTATTTGAATGGCCTTGAAATTTGATGTTGAATTTTGTTGCCATCAATTATCGTTGTTACGGCCATGTTTCATCCAAATGAAGCCATCTTGCACTATGTGAATGGCCTTGAAATTTGATGATGAATTTTGTTGCCATCTATTATCGTTGTTACGGCCATGTATCATCCAAATGAAGGCATCTTGCACTATTTGAATGGCCTTGAAATTTGATGTTGAATTTTGTTGCCATCTATTATCGTTTTTACAGCCATGTTTCATCCAAATGAAGCCATCTTGTACTATTTGAATGGCCTTGAAATTTGATGTTGAATTTTTTTGCCATCTATTATCGTTGTTACGGCCATGTATCATCCAAATGAAGCCATCTTGCACTATTTGAATGGCCTTGAAATTTGATGTTGAATTTTGTTGCCATCTATTATCGTTATTACGGCCATGTTTCATCCAAATGAAGCCATCTTGCACTATTTGAATGGCCTTGAAATTTGATGTTGAATTTTTTTGCCATCTATTATCGTTGTTACGGCCATGTATCATCCAAATGAAGCCATCTTGCACTATTTGAATGGCCTTGAAAGTTGATGTTGAAAATTGTTGATATCTATTATCGTTATTACGGCCATGTTTCATCCAAATGAAGCCATCTTGCACTATTTGAATGGCCTTGAAATTTGATGTTGAATTTTTTTGCCATCTATTATCGTTGTTACGGCCATGTATCATCCAAATGAAGCCATCTTGCACTATTTGAATGGCCTTGAAAGTTGATGTTGAAAATTGTTGATATCTATTATCGTTGTTACGGCCATGTTTCATCCAAATGAAGCCATCTTGCACTATTTGAATGGCCTTGAAATTGGATGTTGAATTTTGTTGCCATCTATTATTGTTGTTACGGCCGTGTATCATCCAAATGAAGCCATCTTGCACTATTTGAATGGCCTTGAAATTTGATGTTGAATTTTGTTGCCATCTATTATCGTTGCTACGGCCATGTTTCATCCAAATAAAGCCATCTTGCACTATTTGAATGGCCTTGAAATTTGATGTTGAATTTTGTTGCCATCAATTATCGTTGTTACGGCCATGTTTCATCCAAATGAAGCCATCTTGCACTATGTGAATGGCCTTGAAATTTGATGTTGAATTTTGTTGCCTTCTATTATCGTTGTTACGGCCATGTATCATCCAACTGAAGCCATCTTGCACTATTTGAATGGCCTTGAAAGTTGATGTTGAATTTTATTGCCATCTATTATCGTTGTTACGGCCATGTATCATCCAAATAAAGCCATCTTGCACTATTTGAAGGGCCTTGAAAGTTGATGTTGAATTTTGTTGCCATCTATTATCGTTGTTACGGCCATGTATCATCCAAATGAAGCCATCTTGCACTATTTGAATGGCCTTGAAATTTGATGTTGAATTTTGTTGCCATCTATTATCGTTGTTACGGCCATGTATCATCCAAATGAAGCCATCTTGCACTATTTGAATGGCCTTGAAAGTTGATGTTGAATTTTGTTGCCATCTATTATCGTTGTTACGGCCATGTTTCATCCAAATGAAGCCATCTTGTACTATTTGAATGGCCTTGAAATTTGATGTTGAGTTTTTTTGCCATCTATTATCGTTGTTACGGCCATGTTTCATCTAAATGAAGGCATCTTGAACTAATTCAATGGCCTTGAAATTTGATGTTGAATTTTGTTGCCATCTATTATCGTTGTTACGGCCATGTTTCATCCAAATGAAGCCATCTTGCACTATTTGAATGGCCTTAAAATTTGATGTTGAATTTTGTTGCCATCTATTATCGTTGTTACAGCCATGTATCATCCAAATGAAGCCATCTTGCACTATTTGAATGGCCTTGAAATTTGATGTTGAATTTTATTGCCATCTATTATCGTTGTTACGGCCATGTTTCATCCAAATAAAGCCATCTTGCACTATTTGAATGGCCTTGAAATTTGATGTTGAATTTTGTTGCCATCTATTATCGTTGTTACGGCCATGTTTCATCCAAATGAAGCCATCTTGCACTATTTGAATGGCCTTGAAATTTGATGTTGAAATTTGTTGCCATCTATTATCGTTGTTACGGCCATGTATCATCCAAATGAAGCCATCTTGCACTATTTGAATGGCCTTGAAAGTTGATGTTGAATTTTGTTGCCATCTATTATCGTTGTTACAGCCATATTTCATCCAAATGAAGCCATCTTGTACTATTTGAATGGCCTTGAAATTTGATGTTGAATTTTGTTGCCATCTATTATCGTTGTTACGGCCATGTTTCATCTAAATGAAGGCATCTTGAACTAATTCAATGGCCTTGAAATTTGATGTTGAATTTTGTTGCCATCTATTATCGTTGTTACGGCCATGTATCATCCAAATGAAGCCATCTTGCACTATTTGAATGGCCTTAAAATTTGATGTTGAATTTTGTTGCCATCTATTATCGTTGCTACGGCCATGTTTCATTCAAATAAAGCCATCTTGCACTATTTGAATGGCCTTGAAATTTGATGTTGAATTTTATTGCCATCTATTATCGTTGTTACGGCCATGTTTCATCCAAATGAAGGCATCTTGCACTATTTGAATGACCTTGAAATTTGATGTTGAATTTTGTTGCCATCTATTATCGTTGTTACGGCCATTTTTCATCCAAATGAAGCCATCTTGCACTATTTGAATGGCCTTGAAATTTGATGATGAGTTTTTGTTGCCATCTATTATCGTTGTTACAGCCATGTTTCATCCAAATGAAGCCATCTTGCACTATTTGAATGGCCTTGAAATTTGATGTTGAATTTTATTGCCATCTATTATCGTTGTTACGGCCATGTTTCATCCAAATAAAGCCATCTTGCACTATTTGAATGGCCTTGAAATTTGATGTTGAATTTTGTTGCCATCTATTATCGTTGTTACGGCCATGTTTCATCCAAATGAAGCCATCTTGCACTATTTGAATGGCCTTGAAATTTGATGTTGAATTTTGTTGCCATCTATTATCGTTGTTACGGCCATGTTTCATCCAAATGAAGCCATCTTGCACTATTTGAATGGCCTTGAAAGTTGATGTTGAATTTTGTTGCCATCTATTATCGTTGTTACAGCCATGTTTCATCCAAATGAAACCATCTTGTACTATTTGAATGGCCTTGAAATTTGATGTTGAATTTTTTTGCCATCTATTATCGTTGTTACGGCCATGTTTCATCTAAATGAAGGCATCTTGAACTAATTCAATGGCCTTGAAATTTGATGTTGAATTTTGTTGCCATCTATTATCGTTGTTACGGCCATGTTTCATCCAAATGAAGCCATCTTGCACTATTTGAATGGCCTTGAAATTTGATGTTGAATTTTGTTGCCATCTATTATCGTTGTTACGGCCATGTTTCATCCAAATAAAGCCATCTTGCACTATTTGAATGGCCTTGAAATTTGATGTTGAATTTTGTTGCCATCTATTATCGTTGTTACGGCCATGTTTCATCCAAATGAAGCCATCTTGCACTATTTGAATGGCCTTGAAATTTGATGTTGAATTTTGTTGCCATCAATTATCGTTGTTACGGCCATGCTTTATCCAATTGAAGCCATCTTATACTATTTGAATGGCATTGAAATTTGATGTTGAATTTTGTTGCCATCTATTATCGTTGTTACGGCCATGTTTCATCCAAATGAAGCCATCTTGCACTATTTGAATGGCTTTGAAATTTGATGTTGAATTTTGTTGCCATCTATTATCGTTGTTACGGCCATGTTTCATCCAAATGAAGCCATCTTGCACTATTTGAATGGCTTTGAAATTTGATGTTGAATTTTGTTGCCATCTATTATCGTTGTTACAGCCATGTTTCATCCAAATGAAGCCATCTTGCACTATTTGAATGGCCTTGAAATTTGATGTTGAATTTTGTTGCCATCTATTATCGTTGCTACGGCCATGTTTCATCCAAATGAAGCCATCTTGCACTATTTGAATGGCCTTGAAATTTGATGTTGAATTTTGTTGCCATCTATTATCGTTGTTACAGCCATGTTTCATCCAAATGAAGCCATCTTGTACTATTTGAATGGTCTTGAAATTTGATGTTGAATTTTGTTGCCATCCCTTATCGTTGTTACGGCCATGTTTCATCCAAATGAAGAAATATTGCACTATTTGAATACACTTCAAATTTGATGTTGAATTTTGTTGCCATCTATTATCGTTGTTACGGCCATGTATCATCCAAATGAAGCTATCTTGCACTATTTGAATGGCCTTGAAAGTTGATGTTGAATTTTGTTGCCATCTATTATCGTTGTTACGGCCATGTTTCATCCAAATAAAGCCATCTTGCACTATTTGAATGGCCTTGAAATTTGATGTTGATTTTTGTTGCCATCTATTATCGTTGTTACAGCCATGTTTCATCCAAATGAAGCCATCTTGCACTATTTGAATGGCCTTGAAATTTGATGTTGAATTTTATTGCCATCTATTATCGTTGTTACGGCCATGTTTCATCCAAATAAAGCCATCTTGCACTATTTGAATGGCCTTGAAATTTGATGTTGAATTTTGTTGCCATCTATTATCTTTGTTACGGCCATGTTTCATCCAAATGAAGCCATCTTGCACTATTTGAATGGCCTTGAAATTTGATGTTGAATTTTGTTGCCATCTATTATCGTTGTTACAGCCATGTTTCATCTATATGAAGCCATCTTGCACTATTTGAATGGCCTTGAAATTTGATGTTGAATTTTGTTGCCATCTATTATCGTTGTTACGGCCATGTTTTATCAAAATGAAGAAATATTGCACTATTTGAATACACTTAAAGTTTGATGTTGAGTTTTTTGCCATCTATTATCGTTGTTACGGCCATGTTTCATCCAATTAAAGGCATCTTGAACTAATTCAATGGCCTTGAAAGTTGATGTTGAATTTTGTTGCCATCTATTATCGTTGTTACGGCCATGTTTCATCCAAATGAAGCCATCTTGTACTATTTGAATGGTCTTGAAATTTGATGTTGAATTTTGTTGCCATCTATTATCGTTGTTACGGCCATGTTTCATCCAAATGAAGAAATATTGCACTATTTGAATAGACTTCAAATTTGATGTTGAATTTTGTTGCCATCTATTATCGTTGTTACGGCCATTTTTCATCCAAATGAAGCCATCTTGCACTATTTGAATGGCCTTGAAATTTGATGTTGAATTTTATTGCCATCTATTATCGTTGTTACGGCCATGTTTCATCCAAATAAAGCCATCTTGCACTATTTGAATGGCCTTGAAATTTGATGTTGAATTTTGTTGCCATCTATTATCGTTGTTACGGCCATGTTTCATCCAAATGAAGCCATCTTGCACTATTTGAATGGCCTTGAAATTTGATGTTGAATTTTGTTGCCATCTATTATCGTTGTTACGGCCATCCCCCAGGACAATCGCATGGCAATCGGATTGAACGCGCAACATTTTCCATACAATCCGCAGTGTTGCGTTTTCTTCGCACCAACTTTGCCTGTATTTTCAATGAGCCAAGCGATTTTACCCCCTCCTACACGCGTTGTATCCTTCAGTACGCTTGTCGCGGCAACGTTCACCACATACACACACATCTCCACACTCAGCGTACGACATCTTCCCTGTTGCTGTTCTGGACTCAGACAAAATTTGTGTTTCTACACTTATTGTTCAAAAAAGTAGTAGCTCCTAGGATCTGACTTTACAAACAAATATCAAAATTTTATGTTCTGCTAATGATATTGCACTGAATTTAATTTCACTACATTAAGTTTTTACATATCTTTCGTAAAAGTTCGTCAGAATATGAAAATGTCGATACAATTTGTCATGAATAACTTAAATTTCAAGATTTTCGCGCATAAAATTATGACGCGCGCTGTGTGTGCGGCGGCGTAATTCGCTACTCGTATAGCCGTCTCGCTTCTTCTTGTGTGTGCTTTACCGTTGCTGACCGCTTCAAGAACATTGCTGCTCACACACACGTCAGTCTGTGGCAAACAATTGGAGAGGGAGGATGTGTCGGTTTGCTCCAGAAATCGTGTGTGATTTTGGTGTTCTGGATTTGGTTCCATCCCTGTATGTTTTGGTGAAATTGAAAAGGTAAGACTCATAGACCGATGTAAAAGTGTGAGAGTAAAGTGATGTTGATGGTGACTGATGCTTTTATTTGTTTCTTTTCCTGCTTTCATCCACTGATGGTGTCGAGCATCGCCGAGGATGTGATCGAATGCGGAATATTCGAAACGAGGAGATTCATTCCGGATTTTGTTTGCAATAAGGTAAGTTATGAAAACACACAAAGCATACGAAAAAAGAGTGAGTAATCTTATTCTTAACTTTCATTTCTTCAACAGCGCTGAACTAATCCTCCAGCTTACAGGACGGCAAAGGTACACGCACAAACGTGCACACATCAGCCTTCTCGGAGAACGAGAACACGGGAGGGGGAGACCGGCAACGTATAGAACCTTTACGCTCCCTCGTGCGTTCGTGCGTGCGTGCGCGGGCGCGTCTATGTGTGTGTATGTGTGTGCATGCCTGCGTGCGTGGCTGTGTGTGTTTTTGCCGCTTCGCATAACGAGATCCTACGGGATCACCTTGCGAAAAACACCAAGAGAGGGGGAGGGGAAGGTATGTGTGTATGTGTGTGTGTGTATGTGTGCTTGCATGCGTGCGTGGCTGTGTATGTGTGTGTATGTGTGCTTGCATGCGTGCATGGCTGTGTATGTGTGTGTATGTGTGCTTGCATGCGTGCGTGGCTGTGTATGTGTGTGTATGTGTGCTTTTGCTGTTTGGCGATCTCCTACGGAATCACCTTGCGAAAACACGTGGGGGGGGGGGGGGGAGGAGTGAGGTGTGTGTGTACTTGCCTGCGTGCTTTGTGTGTGTGTTTTTGCGTTCACGTTCTACGGGATCACTTTGCGAAAAACACCAAGGGGAGGAGGAGGTGTGTGTGTGTATGTTTTTTTTCTCTTTGCGGATTCGCACTCTCTCGCGGATCTAGTTGTGTGCGTTAGTTTTTTTTTTTAGTTTCTTCGAAAAATACCTGGGGGAGGATGTGTGTATGAAAGAATGTACTTCAGAAAAGAAAGTGAAAAATAAAAAACGAATATGAAATATGTTAAACGAAGTTTTCAGTGTGTCTGAACTCATTGCAATCCGAAAGAAAGCGAGGGGGGCTCTTAAAATGTAGTACACATGTATGCAACATGTATCGTGTCGCCGCGACGGTGTATCTCGCTCAATCCGTTAAGCCTGAAAAGTGCTTCTATCGGATCGTCTAATCGGGCGCCATTTAATCAATCCGTTAGCGAAAAGTTGCATGGATTTTGGTACCGGGGATGTTTCATCCAAATGAAGCCATCTTGCACTATTTGAATGGCCTTGAAAGTTGATGTTGAATTTTGTTGCCATCTATTATCGTTGTTACGGCCATGTTTCATCCAAATGAAGCCATCTTGTACTATTTGAATGGCCTTGAAATTTGATGTTGAGTTTTTTTGCCATCTATTATCGTTGTTACGGCCATGTTTCATCTAAATGAAGGCATCTTGAACTAATTCAATGGCCTTGAAATTTGATGTTGAATTTTGTTGCCATCTATTATCGTTGTTACGGCCATGTTTCATCCAAATGAAGCCATCTTGCACTATTTGAATGGCCTTGAAATTTGATGTTGAATTTTGTTGCCATCTATTATCGTTGTTACGGCCATGCTTTATCCAATTGAAGCCATCTTATACTATTTGAATGGCATTGAAATTTGATGTTGTATTTTGTTGCCATCTATTATCGTTGTTACGGCCATGTTTCATCCAAATGAAGCCATCTTGCACTATTTGAATGGCCTTGAAATTTGATGTTGAATTTTGTTGCCATCTATTATCGTTGTTACGGCCATGTTTCATCCAAATAAAGCCATCTTGCACTATTTGAATGGCCTTGAAATTTGATGTTGAGTTTTTTTGCCATCTATTATCGTTGTTACGGCCATGTTTCATCTAAATGAAGGCATCTTGAACTAATTCAATGGCCTTGAAATTTGATGTTGAATTTTGTTGCCATCTATTATCGTTGTTACGGCCATGTTTCATCCAAATGAAGCCATCTTGCACTATTTGAATGGCCTTGAAATTTGATGTTGAATTTTGTTGCCATCTATTATCGTTGTTACGGCCATGTTTCATCCAAATGAAGCCATCTTGCACTATTTGAATGGCTTTGAAATTTGATGTTGAATTTTGTTGCCATTTGTTGTTACAGCCATGTTTCATCCAAATGAAGCCATCTTGCACTATTTGAATGGCCTTGAAATTTGATGTTGAATTTTGTTGCCATCTATTATCGTTGCTACGGCCATGTTTCATCCAAATGAAGCCATCTTGCACTATTTGAATGGCCTTGAAATTTGATGTTGAATTTTGTTGCCATCTATTATCGTTGTTACAGCCATGTTTCATCCAAATGAAGCCATCTTGTACTATTTGAATGGTCTTGAAATTTGATGTTGAATTTTGTTGCCATCCCTTATCGTTGTTACGGCCATGTTTCATCCAAATGAAGAAATATTGCACTATTTGAATAGACTTCAAATTTGATGTTGAATTTTGTTGCCATCTATTATCGTTGTTACGGCCATGTATCATCCAAATGAAGCTATCTTGCACTATTTGAATGGCCTTGAAAGTTGATGTTGAATTTTGTTGCCATCTATTATCGTTGTTACGGCCATGTTTCATCCAAATGAAGCCATCTGGTACTATTTGAAAGGCCTTGAAATTTGATGTTGAATTTTGTTGCCATCTATTATCGTTGTTACGGCCATGTTTCATCCAAATAAAGCCATCTTGCACTATTTGAATGGCCTTGAAATTTGATGTTGATTTTTGTTGCCATCTATTATCGTTGTTACAGCCATGTTTCATCCAAATGAAGCCATCTTGCACTATTTGAATGGCCTTGAAATTTGATGTTGAATTTTTTTGCCATCTATTATCGTTGTTACGGCCATGTTTCATCCAAATAAAGCCATCTTGCACTATTTGAATGGCCTTGAAATTTGATGTTGAATTTTGTTGCCATCTATTATCGTTGTTACGGCCATGTTTCATCCAAATGAAGCCATCTTGCACTATTTGAATGGCCTTGAAATTTGAAGTTGAATTTTGTTGCCATCTATTATCGTTGTTACAGCCATGTTTCATCTAAATGAAGCCATCTTGCACTATTTGAATGGCCTTGAAATTTGATGTTGAATTTTGTTGCCATCTATTATCGTTGTTACGGCCATGTTTTATCAAAATGAAGAAATATTGCACTATTTGAATACACTTAAAGTTTGATGTTGAGTTTTTTGCCATCTATTATCGTTGTTACGGCCATGTTTCATCCAATTAAAGGCATCTTGAACTAATTCAATGGCCTTGAAAGTTGATGTTGAATTTTGTTGCCATCTATTATCGTTGTTACGGCCATGTTTCATCCAAATGAAGCCATCTTGTACTATTTGAATGGTCTTGAAATTTGATGTTGAATTTTGTTGCCATCTATTATCGTTGTTACGGCCATGTTTCATCCAAATGAAGAAATATTGCACTATTTGAATAGACTTCAAATTTGATGTTGAATTTTGTTGCCATCTATTATCGTTGTTACGGCCATTTTTCATCCAAATGAAGCCATCTTGCACTATTTGAATGGCCTTGAAATTTGATGTTGAATTTTATTGCCATCTATTATCGTTGTTACGGCCATGTTTCATCCAAATAAAGCCATCTTGCACTATTTGAATGGCCTTGAAATTTGATGTTGAATTTTGTTGCCATCTATTATCGTTGTTACGGCCATGTTTCATCCAAATGAAGCCATCTTGCACTATTTGAATGGCCTTGAAATTTGATGTTGAATTTTGTTGCCATCTATTATCGTTGTTACGGCCATGTTTCATCCAAATGAAGCCATCTTGCACTATTTGAATGGCCTTGAAAGTTGATGTTGAATTTTGTTGCCATCTATTATCGTTGTTACGGCCATGTTTCATCCAAATGAAGCCATCTTGTACTATTTGAATGGCCTTGAAATTTGATGTTGAGTTTTTTTGCCATCTATTATCGTTGTTACGGCCATGTTTCATCTAAATGAAGGCATCTTGAACTAATTCAATGGCCTTGAAATTTGATGTTGAATTTTGTTGCCATCTATTATCGTTGTTACGGCCATGTTTCATCCAAATGAAGCCATCTTGCACTATTTGAATGGCCTTGAAATTTGATGTTGAATTTTGTTGCCATCTATTATCGTTGTTACGGCCATGCTTTATCCAATTGATGCCATCTTATACTATTTGAATGGCATTGAAATTTGATGTTGTATTTTGTTGCCATCTATTATCGTTGTTACGGCCATGTTTCATCCAAATGAAGCCATCTTGCACTATTTGAATGGCCTTGAAATTTGATGTTGAATTTTGTTGCCATCTATTATCGTTGTTACGGCCATGTTTCATCCAAATAAAGCCATCTTGCACTATTTGAATGGCCTTGAAATTTGATGTTGAGTTTTTTTGCCATCTATTATCGTTGTTACGGCCATGTTTTATCCAATTGAAGCCATCTTGTACTATTTGAATGGCCTTGAAATTTGATGTTGAGTTTTTTTGCCATCTATTATCGTTGTTACGGCCATGTTTCATCCAAATGAAGCCATCTTGTACTATTTGAATGGCCTTGAAATTTGATGTTGAATTTTGTTGCCATCTATTATCGTGGTTACGGCCATGTTTCATCCAAATAAAGCCATCTTGCACTATTTGAATGGCCTTGAAATTTGATGTTGAATTTTGTTGCCATCTATTATCGTTGTTACGGCCATGTTTCATCCAAATAAAGCCATCTTGCACTATTTGAATGGCCTTGAAATTTGATGTTGAATTTTGTTGCCATCTATTATCGTTGTTACGGCCATGTTTCATCCAAATGAAGCCATCTTGCACTATTTGAATGGCTTTGAAATTTGATGTTGAATTTTGTTGCCATCTATTATCGTTGTTACGGCCATGTTTCATCAAAATGAAGAAATATTGCACTATTTGAATAGACTTAAAATTTGATGTTGAATTTTGTTGCCATCTATTATCGTTGTTACGGCCATGTTTCATCCAAATGAAGGCATCTTGAACTAATTCCTTGAAATTTGATATTGAATTTTGTTGCCATCTATTATCGTTTTACGGCCATGTTTCATCCAAATGAAGCCATCTTGTACTATTTGAATGGTCTTGAAATTTGATGTTGAATTTTGTTGCCATCCCTTATCGTTGTTACGGCCATGTTTCATCCAAATGAAGAAATATTGCACTATTTGAATGGCCTTGAAATTTGATGTTGAATTTGGTTGCCATCTATTATCGTTGTTACGGCCATGTTTCATCCAAATGAAGCCATCTTGCACTATTTGAATGGCCTTGAAATTTGATATTGAATTTTGTTGCCATCTATTATCGTTGTTACGGCCATGTTTCATCCAAATAAAGCCATCTTGCACTATTTGAATGGCCTTGAAATTTGATGTTGAATTTTGTTGCCATCTATTATCGTTGTTACGGCCATGTTTCATCCAAATGAAGGCATCTTGCACTATTTGAATGACCTTGAAATTTGATGTTGAATTTTGTTGCCATCTATTATCGTTGTTACGGCCATTTTTCATCCAAATGAAGCCATCTTGCACTATTTGAATGGCCTTGAAATTTGATGATGAGTTTTTGTTGCCATCTATTATCGTTGTTACAGCCATGTTTCATCCAAATGAAGCCATCTTGCACTATTTGAATGGCCTTGAAATTTGATGTTGAATTTTATTGCCATCTATTATCGTTGTTACGGCCATGTTTCATCCAAATAAAGCCATCTTGCACTATTTGAATGGCCTTGAAATTTGATGTTGAATTTTGTTGCCATCTATTATCGTTGTTACGGCCATGTTTCATCCAAATGAAGCCATCTTGCACTATTTGAATGGCCTTGAAATTTGATGTTGAATTTTGTTGCCATCTATTATCGTTGTTACGGCCATGTTTCATCCAAATGAAGCCATCTTGCACTATTTGAATGGCCTTGAAAGTTGATGTTGAATTTTGTTGCCATCTATTATCGTTGTTACAGCCATGTTTCATCCAAATGAAACCATCTTGTACTATTTGAATGGCCTTGAAATTTGATGTTGAATTTTTTTGCCATCTATTATCGTTGTTACGGCCATGTTTCATCTAAATGAAGGCATCTTGAACTTATTCAATGGCCTTGAAATTTGATGTTGAATTTTGTTGCCATCTATTATCGTTGTTACGGCCATGTTTCATCCAAATGAAGCCATCTTGCACTATTTGAATGGCCTTGAAATTTGATGTTGAATTTTGTTGCCATCTATTATCGTTGTTACGGCCATGTTTCATCCAAATAAAGCCATCTTGCACTATTTGAATGGCCTTGAAATTTGATGTTGAATTTTGTTGCCATCTATTATCGTTGTTACGGCCATGTTTCATCCAAATGAAGCCATCTTGCACTATTTGAATGGCCTTGAAATTTGATGTTGAATTTTGTTGCCATCTATTATCGTTGTTACGGCCATGCTTTATCCAATTGAAGCCATCTTATACTATTTGAATGGCATTGAAATTTGATGTTGAATTTTGTTGCCATCTATTATCGTTGTTACGGCCATGTTTCATCCAAATGAAGCCATCTTGCACTATTTGAATGGCCTTGAAATTTGATGTTGAATTTTGTTGCCATCTATTATCGTTGTTACAGCCATGTTTCATCCAAATAAAGCCATCTTGCACTATTTGAATGGCCTTGAAATTTGATGTTGAGTTTTTTTGCCATCTATTATCGTTGTTACGGCCATGTTTTATCCAATTGAAGCCATCTTGTACTATTTGAATGGCCTTGAAATTTGATGTTGAGTTTTTTTGCCATCTATTATCGTTGTTACGGCCATGTTTCATCCAAATGAAGCCATCTTGTACTATTTGAATGGCCTTGAAATTTGATGTTGAATTTTGTTGCCATCTATTATCGTGGTTACGGCCATGTTTCATTCAAATAAAGCCATCTTGCACTATTTGAATGGCCTTGAAATTTGATGTTGAATTTTGTTGCCATCTATTATCGTTGTTACGGCCATGTTTCATCCAAATGAAGCCATCTTGCACTATTTGAATGGCCTTGAAATTTGATGTTGAATTTTGTTGCCATCTATTATCGTTGTTACAGCCATGTTTCATCCAAATGAAGCCATCTTGCACTATTTGAATGGCCTCCTTGAAATTTGATGTTGAATTTTGTTGCCATCTATTATCGTTGTTACGGCCATGTTTCATCAAAATGAAGAAATATTGCACTATATGAATAGACTTAAAATTTGATGTTGAATTTTGTTGCCATCTATTATCGTTGTTACGGCCATGTTTCATCCAAATGAAGGCATCTTGAACTAATTCCTTGAAATTTGATATTGAATTTTGTTGCCATCTATTATCGTTTTACGCCATGTTTCATCCAAATGAAGCCATCTTGTACTATTTGAATGGTCTTGAAATTTGATGTTGAATTTTGTTGCCATCCCTTATCGTTGTTACGGCCATGTTTCATCCAAATGAAGAAATATTGCACTATTTGAATAGACTTCAAATTTGATGTTGAATTTTGTTGCCATCTATTATCGTTGTTACGGCCATGTATCATCCAAATGAAGCTATCTTGCACTATTTGAATGGCCTTGAAGTGATGTTGAATTTTGTTGCCATCTATTATCGTTGTTACGGCCATGTTTCATCCAAATGAAGCCATCTTGTACTATTTGAAAGGCCTTGAAATTTGATGTTGAATTTTGTTGCCATCTATTATCGTTGTTACGGCATGTTTCATCCAAATAAAGCCATCTTGCACTATTTGAATGGCCTTGAAATTTGATGTTGATTTTTGTTGCCATCTATTATCGTTGTTACAGCCATGTTTCATCCAAATGAAGCCATCTTGCACTATTTGAATGGCCTTGAAATTTGATGTTGAATTTTATTGCCATCTATTATCGTTGTTACGGCCATGTTTCATCCAAATAAAGCCATCTTGCACTATTTGAATGGCCTTGAAATTTGATGTTGAATTTTGTTGCCATCTATTATCGTTGTTACGGCCATGTTTCATCCAAATGAAGCCATCTTGCACTATTTGAATGGCCTTGAAATTTGATGTTGAATTTTGTTGCCATCTATTATCGTTGTTACAGCCATGTTTCATCTAATGAAGCCATCTTGCACTATTTGAATGGCCTTGAAATTTGATGTTGAATTTTGTTGCCATCTATTATCGTTGTTACGGCCATGTTTTATCAAAATGAAGAAATATTGCACTATTTGAATACACTTAAAGTTTTGATGTTGAGTTTTTGCCATCTATTATCGTTGTTACGGCCATGTTTCATCCAATTAAAGGCATCTTGAACTAATTCAATGGCCTTGAACATGGATGTTGATTTTGTTGCATCTATTATCGTTGTTACGGCCATGTTTCATCCAAATGAAGCCATCTTGCACTATTTGAATGGCCTTGAAATTTGATGTTGAATTTTGTTGCCATCTATTATCGTTGTTACGGCCATGTTTCATCAAAATGACGCCATCTTGTACTATTTGAAAAGACTTAAAATTGATGATGAGTTTTTTTGCCATCTATTATCGTTGTTACAGCCATGTTTCATCCAAATGAAGCCATCTTGCACTATTTGAATGGCCTTGAAATTTGATGTTGAATTTTGTTGCCATCAATTATCGTTGTTACGGCCATGTTTCATCCAAATGAAGGCATCTTGAACTAATTCCTTGAAATTTGATGTTGAATTTTGTTGCCATCTATTATCGTTGTTACGGCCATGTTTCATCCAAATGAAGCCATCTTGTACTATTTGAATGGTCTTGAAATTTGATGTTGAATTTTGTTGCCATCTATTATCGTTGTTACGGCCATGTTTCATCCAAATGAAGAAATATTGCACTATTTGAATAGACTTCAAAATTGATGTTGAATTTTGTTGCCATCTATTATCGTTGTTACGGCCATTTTTCATCCAAATGAAGCCATCTTGCACTATTTGAATGGCCTTGAAATTTGATGTTGAATTTTATTGCCATCTATTATCGTTGTTACGGCCATGTTTCATCCAAATAAAGCCATCTTGCACTATTTGAATGGCCTTGAAATTTGATGTTGAATTTTGTTGCCATCTATTATCGTTGTTACGGCCATGTTTCATCCAAATGAAGCCATCTTGCACTATTTGAATGGCCTTGAAAGTTGATGTTGAATTTTGTTGCCATCTATTATCGTTGTTACGGCCATGTTTCATCCAAATGAAGCCATCTTGTACTATTTGAATGACCTTGAAATTTGATGTTGAGTTTTTTTGCCATCTATTATCGTTGTTACAGCCATGTTTCATCCAAATGAAGCCATCTTGTACTATTTGAATGGCCTTGAAATTTGATGTTGAATTTTGTCGCCATCTATTATCGTTGTTACGGCCATGTTTCATCCAAATGAAGCCATCTTGCACTATTTGAATGGCCTTGAAATTTGATGTTGAGTTTTTTTGCCATCTATTATCGTTGTTACGGCCATGTTTCATCCAAATGAAGCCATCTTGTACTATTTGAATGGCCTTGAAATTTGATGTTGAATTTTGTTGCCATCTATTATCGTGGTTACGGCCATGTTTCATCCAAATAAAGCCATCTTGCACTATTTGAATGGCCTTGAAATTTGATGTTGAATTTTGTTGCCATCTATTATCGTTGTTACGGCCATGTTTCATCCAAATAAAGCCATCTTGCACTATTTGAATGGCCTTGAAATTTGATGTTGAATTTTGTTGCCATCTATTATCGTTGTTACGGCCATGTTTCATCCAAATGAAGCCATCTTGCACTATTTGAATGGCTTTGAAATTTGATGTTGAATTTTGTTGCCATCTATTATCGTTGTTACGGCCATGTTTCATCAAAATGAAGAAATATTGCACTATTTGAATAGACTTAAAATTTGATGTTGAATTTTGTTGCCATCTATTATCGTTGTTACGGCCATGTTTCATCCAAATGAAGGCATCTTGAACTAATTCCTTGAAATTTGATATTGAATTTTGTTGCCATCTATTATCGTTTTACGGCCATGTTTCATCCAAATGAAGCCATCTTGTACTATTTGAATGGTCTTGAAATTTGATGTTGAATTTTGTTGCCATCCCTTATCGTTGTTACGGCCATGTTTCATCCAAATGAAGAAATATTGCACTATTTGAATGGCCTTGAAATTTGATGTTGAGTTTTTTTGCCATCTATTATCGTTGTTACGGCCATGTTTCATCCAAATGAAGCCATCTTGCACTATTTGAATGGCCTTGAAATTTGATATTGAATTTTGTTGCCATCTATTATCGTTGTTACGGCCATGTTTCATCCAAATAAAGCCATCTTGCACTATTTGAATGGCCTTGAAATTTGATGTTGAATTTTATTGCCATCTATTATCGTTGTTACGGCCATGTTTCATCCAAATGAAGGCATCTTGCACTATTTGAATGACCTTGAAATTTGATGTTGAATTTTGTTGCCATCTATTATCGTTGTTACGGCCATTTTTCATCCAAATGAAGCCATCTTGCACTATTTGAATGGCCTTGAAATTTGATGATGAGTTTTTGTTGCCATCTATTATCGTTGTTACAGCCATGTTTCATCCAAATGAAGCCATCTTGCACTATTTGAATGGCCTTGAAATTTGATGTTGAATTTTATTGCCATCTATTATCGTTGTTACGGCCATGTTTCATCCAAATAAAGCCATCTTGCACTATTTGAATGGCCTTGAAATTTGATGTTGAATTTTGTTGCCATCTATTATCGTTGTTACGGCCATGTTTCATCCAAATGAAGCCATCTTGCACTATTTGAATGGCCTTGAAATTTGATGTTGAATTTTGTTGCCATCTATTATCGTTGTTACGGCCATGTTTCATCCAAATGAAGCCATCTTGCACTATTTGAATGGCCTTGAAAGTTGATGTTGAATTTTGTTGCCATCTATTATCGTTGTTACAGCCATGTTTCATCCAAATGAAACCATCTTGTACTATTTGAATGGCCTTGAAATTTGATGTTGAATTTTTTTGCCATCTATTATCGTTGTTACGGCCATGTTTCATCTAAATGAAGGCATCTTGAACTTATTCAATGGCCTTGAAATTTGATGTTGAATTTTGTTGCCATCTATTATCGTTGTTACGGCCATGTTTCATCCAAATGAAGCCATCTTGCACTATTTGAATGGCCTTGAAATTTGATGTTGATTTTTGTTGCCATCTATTATCGTTGTTACGGCCATGTTTCATCCAAATAAAGCCATCTTGCACTATTTGAATGGCCTTGAAATTTGATGTTGAATTTTGTTGCCATCTATTATCGTTGTTACGGCCATGTTTCATCCAAATGAAGCCATCTTGCACTATTTGAATGGCCTTGAAATTTGATGTTGAATTTTGTTGCCATCTATTATCGTTGTTACGGCCATGCTTTATCCAATTGAAGCCATCTTATACTATTTGAATGGCATTGAAATTTGATGTTGTATTTTGTTGCCATCTATTATCGTTGTTACGGCCATGTTTCATCCAAATGAAGCCATCTTGCACTATTTGAATGGCCTTGAAATTTGATGTTGAATTTTGTTGCCATCTATTATCGTTGTTACGGCCATGTTTCATCCAAATAAAGCCATCTTGCACTATTTGAATGGCCTTGAAATTTGATGTTGAGTTTTTTTGCCATCTATTATCGTTGTTACGGCCATGTTTTATCCAATTGAAGCCATCTTGTACTATTTGAATGGCCTTGAAATTTGATGTTGAGTTTTTTTGCCATCTATTATCGTTGTTACGGCCATGTTTCATCCAAATGAAGCCATCTTGTACTATTTGAATGGCCTTGAAATTTGATGTTGAATTTTGTTGCCATCTATTATCGTGGTTACGGCCATGTTTCATTCAAATAAAGCCATCTTGCACTATTTGAATGGCCTTGAAATTTGATGTTGAATTTTGTTGCCATCTATTATCGTTGTTACGGCCATGTTTCATCCAAATGAAGCCATCTTGCACTATTTGAATGGCTTTGAAATTTGATGTTGAATTTTGTTGCCATCTATTATCGTTGTTACAGCCATGTTTCATCCAAATGAAGCCATCTTGCACTATTTGAATGGCCTTGAAATTTGATGTTGAATTTTGTTGCCATCTATTATCGTTGTTACGGCCATGTTTCATCAAAATGAAGAAATATTGCACTATTTGAATAGACTTAAAATTTGATGTTGAATTTTGTTGCCATCTATTATCGTTGTTACGGCCATGTTTCATCCAAATGAAGGCATCTTGAACTAATTCCTTGAAATTTGATATTGAATTTTGTTGCCATCTATTATCGTTTTACGGCCATGTTTCATCCAAATGAAGCCATCTTGTACTATTTGAATGGTCTTGAAATTTGATGTTGAATTTTGTTGCCATCCCTTATCGTTGTTACGGCCATGTTTCATCCAAATGAAGAAATATTGCACTATTTGAATAGACTTCAAATTTGATGTTGAATTTTGTTGCCATCTATTATCGTTGTTACGGCCATGTATCATCCAAATGAAGCTATCTTGCACTATTTGAATGGCCTTGAAATTTGATGTTGAATTTTGTTGCCATCTATTATCGTTGTTACGGCCATGTATCATCCAAATGAAGCCATCTTGTACTATTTGAATGGCCTTGAAATTTGATGTTGAATTTTGTTGCCATCTATTATCGTTGTTACGGCCATGTTTCATCCAAATGAAGCCATCTTGTACTATTTGAATGGCCTTGAAATTTGATGTTGAATCTTGTTGCCATCTATTATCGTTGTTACGGCCATGTTTCATCCATATAAAGGCATTTTGCACTATTTGAATGGCCTTGAAAGTTGATGTTGAATTTTGTTGCCATCTATTATCGTTGTTACGGCCATGTTTCATCCAAATGAAGCCATCTTGTACTATTTGAAAGGCCTTGAAATTTGATGTTGAATTTTGTTGCCATCTATTATCGTTGTTACGGCCATGTTTCATCCAAATAAAGCCATCTTGTACTATTTGAATGGCCTTGAAATTTGATGTTGATTTTTGTTGCCATCTATTATCGTTGTTACAGCCATGTTTCATCCAAATGAAGCCATCTTGCACTATTTGAATGGCCTTGAAATTTGATGTTGAATTTTATTGCCATCTATTATCGTTGTTACGGCCATGTTTCATCCAAATAAAGCCATCTTGCACTATTTGAATGGCCTTGAAATTTGATGTTGAATTTTGTTGCCATCTATTATCGTTGTTACGGCCATGTTTCATCCAAATGAAGCCATCTTGCACTATTTGAATGGCCTTGAAATTTGATGTTGAATTTTGTTGCCATCTATTATCGTTGTTACAGCCATGTTTCATCTAAATGAAGCCATCTTGCACTATTTGAATGGCCTTGAAATTTGATGTTGAATTTTGTTGCCATCTATTATCGTTGTTACGGCCATGTTTTATCAAAATGAAGAAATATTGCACTATTTGAATACA
Source organism: Anopheles gambiae (assembly GCF_943734735.2). Lineage (NCBI taxonomy): Eukaryota > Metazoa > Arthropoda > Insecta > Diptera > Culicidae > Anopheles > Anopheles gambiae. The sequence continues at coordinate 379,586 of NW_026902719.1, forward strand.
CTTAAAGTTTGATGTTGAGTTTTTTTGCCATCTATTATCGTTGTTACGGCCATGTTTCATCCAATTAAAGGCATCTTGAACTAATTCAATGGCCTTGAACATGGATGTTGAATTTTGTTGCCATCTATTATCGTTGTTACGGCCATGTTTCATCCAAATGAAGCCATCTTGCACTATTTGAATGGCCTTGAAATTTGATGTTGAATTTTGTTGCCATCTATTATCGTTGTTACGGCCATGTTTCATCAAAATGACGCCATCTTGTACTATTTGAAAAGACTTAAAATTTGATGATGAGTTTTTTTGCCATCTATTATCGTTGTTACAGCCATGTTTCATCCAAATGAAGCCATCTTGCACTATTTGAATGGCCTTGAAATTTGATGTTGAATTTTGTTGCCATCAATTATCGTTGTTACGGCCATGTTTCATCCAAATGAAGGCATCTTGAACTAATTCCTTGAAATTTGATGTTGAATTTTGTTGCCATCTATTATCGTTGTTACGGCCATGTTTCATCCAAATGAAGCCATCTTGTACTATTTGAATGGTCTTGAAATTTGATGTTGAATTTTGTTGCCATCTATTATCGTTGTTACGGCCATGTTTCATCCAAATGAAGAAATATTGCACTATTTGAATAGACATCTATTATCGTTGTTACGGCCATGTTTCATCCAAATAAAGCCATCTTGCACTATTTGAATGGCCTTGAAATTTGATGTTGAATTTTATTGCCATCTATTATCGTTGTTACGGCCATGTTTCATCCAAATAAAGCCATCTTGCACTATTTGAATGGCCTTGAAATTTGATGTTGAATTTTGTTGCCATCTATTATCGTTGTTACGGCCATGTTTCATCCAAATGAAGCCATCTTGCACTATTTGAATGGCCTTGAAATTTGATGTTGAATTTTGTTGCCATCTATTATCGTTGTTACGGCCATGTTTCATCCAAATGAAGCCATCTTGCACTATTTGAATGGCCTTGAAATTTGATGTTGAATTTTGTTGCCATCTATTATCGTTGTTACGGCCATGTTTCATCCAAATGAAGCCATCTTGTACTATTTGAATGGCCTTGAAATTTGATGTTGAGTTTTTTTGCCATCTATTATCGTTGTTACGGCCATGTTTCATCCAAATGAAGGCATCTTGAACTAATTCAATGGCCTTGAAATTTGATGTTGAATTTTGTTGCCATCTATTATCGTTGTTACGGCCATGTTTCATCCAAATGAAGCCATCTTGCACTATTTGAATGGCCTTGAAATTTGATGTTGAATTTTGTTGCCATCTATTATCGTTGTTACGGCCATGCTTTATCCAATTGAAGCCATCTTATACTATTTGAATGGCATTGAAATTTGATGTTGTATTTTGTTGCCATCTATTATCGTTGTTACGGCCATGTTTCATCCAAATGAAGCCATCTTGCACTATTTGAATGGCCTTGATGATGTTGAATTTTGTTGCCATCTATTATCGTTGTTACGGCCATGTTTCATCCAAATAAAGCCATCTTGCACTATTTGAATGGCCTTGAAATTTGATGTTGAGTTTTTTTGCCATCTATTATCGTTGTTACAGCCATGTTTTATCCAATTGAAGCCATCTTGTACTATTTGAATGGCCTTGAAATTTGATGTTGAGTTTTTTTGCCATCTATTATCGTTGTTACGGCCATGTTTCATCCAAATGAAGCCATCTTGTACTATTTGAATGGCCTTGAAATTTGATGTTGAATTTTGTTGCCATCTATTATCGTGGTTACGGCCATGTTTCATCCAAATAAAGCCATCTTGCACTATTTGAATGGCCTTGAAATTTGATGTTGAATTTTGTTGCCATCTATTATCGTTGTTACGGCCATGTTTCATCCAAATAAAGCCATCTTGCACTATTTGAATGGCCTTGAAATTTGATGTTGAATTTTGTTGCCATCTATTATCGTTGTTACGGCCATGTTTCATCCAAATGAAGCCATCTTGCACTATTTGAATGGCTTTGAAATTTGATGTTGAATTTTGTTGCCATCTATTATCGTTGTTACGGCCATGTTTCATCAAAATGAAGAAATATTGCACTATTTGAATAGACTTAAAATTTGATGTTGAATTTTGTTGCCATCTATTATCGTTGTTACGGCCATGTTTCATCCAAATGAAGCCATCTTGAACTAATTCCTTGAAATTTGATGTTGAATTTTGTTGCCATCTATTATCGTTTTACGGCCATGTTTCATCCAAATGAAGCCATCTTGTACTATTTGAATGGTCTTGAAATTTGATGTTGAATTTTGTTGCCATCCCTTATCGTTGTTACGGCCATGTTTCATCCAAATGAAGAAATATTGCACTATTTGAATAGACTTCAAATTTGATGTTGAATTTTGTTGCCATCTATTATCGTTGTTACGGCCATGTATCATCCAAATGAAGCTATCTTGCACTATTTGAATGGCCTTGAAAGTTGATGTTGAATTTTGTTGCCATCTATTATCGTTGTTACGGCCATGTTTCATCCAAATGAAGCCATCTTGTACTATTTGAAAGGCCTTGAAATTTGATGTTGAATTTTGTTGCCATCTATTATCGTTGTTACGGCCATGTTTCATCCAAATAAAGCCATCTTGCACTATTTGAATGGCCTTGAAATTTGATGTTGATTTTTGTTGCCATCTATTATCGTTGTTACAGCCATGTTTCATCCAAATGAAGCCATCTTGCACTATTTGAATGGCCTTGAAATTTGATGTTGAATTTTGTTGCCATCTATTATCGTTGTTACGGCCATGTTTCATCCAAATAAAGCCATCTTGCACTATTTGAATGGCCTTGAAATTTGATGTTGAATTTTGTTGCCATCTATTATCGTTGTTACGGCCATGTTTCATCCAAATGAAGCCATCTTGCACTATTTGAATGGCCTTGAAATTTGATGTTGAATTTTGTTGCCATCTATTATCGTTGTTACAGCCATGTTTCATCTAAATGAAGCCATCTTGCACTATTTGAATGGCCTTGAAATTTGATGTTGAATTTTGTTGCCATCTATTATCGTTGTTACGGCCATGTTTTATCAAAATGAAGAAATATTGCACTATTTGAATACACTTAAAGTTTGATGTTGAGTTTTTTTGCCATCTATTATCGTTGTTACGGCCATGTTTCATCCAATACAAGGCATCTTGAACTAATTCAATGGCCTTGAACATGGATGTTGATTTTTGTTGCCATCTATTATCGTTGTTACGGCCATGTTTCATCCAAATGAAGCCATCTTGCACTATTTGAATGGCCTTGAAATTTGATGTTGAATTTTGTTGCCATCTATTATCGTTGTTACGGCCATGTTTCATCAAAATGACGCCATCTTGTACTATTTGAAAAGACTTAAAATTTGATGTTGAGTTTTTTTGCCATCTATTATCGTTGTTACAGCCATGTTTCATCCAAATGAAGCCATCTTGCACTATTTGAATGGCCTTGAAATTTGATGTTGAATTTTGTTGCCATCAATTATCGTTGTTACGGCCATGTTTCATCCAAATGAAGGCATCTTGAACTAATTCCTTGAAATTTGATGTTGAATTTTGTTGCCATCTATTATCGTTGTTACGGCCATGTTTCATCCAAATGAAGCCATCTTGCACTATTTGAATGGCCTTGAAATTTGATGTTGAATTTTGTTGCCATCTATTATCGTTGTTACAGCCATGTTTCATCCAAATGAAGCCATCTTGTACTATTTGAATGGCCTTGAAATTTGATGTTGAATTTTGTTGCCATCTATTATCGTTGTTACGGCCATGTTTCATCCAAATAAAGGCATCTTGAACTAATTCAATGGCCTTGAAATTTGATGTTGAATTTTGTTGCCATCTATTATCGTTGTTACGGCCATGTATCATCCAAATGAAGCCATCTTGCACTATTTGAATGGCCTTGAAAGTTGATGTTGAATTTTGTTGCCATCTATTATCGTTGTTACGGCCATGTATCATCCAAATGAAGCCATCTTGCACTATTTGAATGGCCTTGAAAGTTGATGTTGAATTTTGTTGCCATCTATTATCGTTGTTACGGCCATGTTTCATCCAAATGAAGCCATCTTGTACTATTTGAATGGCCTTGAAATTTGATGTTGAGTTTTGTTGCCATCTATTATCGTTGTTACAGCCATGTTTCATCCAAATAAAGGCATCTTGAACTAATTCAATGGCCTTGAAATTTGATGTTGAATTTTGTTGCCATCTATTATCGTTGTTACGGCCATGTTTCATCCAAATGAAGCCATCTTGCACTAGTTGAATGGCCTTGAAATTGATGTTGAATTTTATTGCCATCTATTATCGTTATTACGGCCATGTTTCATCCAAATGAAGCCATCTTGCACTATATGAATGGTCTTGAAATTTGATGTTGAATTTTGTTGCCATCTATTATCGTTGTTACAGCCATGTTTCATCCAAATGAAGCCATCTTGCACTATTTGAATGGCCTAGAAAATCGATGTTGATTTTTGTTGCCATCTATTTTCGTTGCTACAGCCATGTTTCATCAAAATGAAGCCATCTTGCACTATTTGAATGGCCTTGAAATTTGATGTTGAATTTTGTTGCCATCTATTATCGTTGTTACGGCCATGTTTCATCCAAATAAAGCCATCTTGCACTATTTGAATGGCCTTGAAATTTGATGTTGAGTTTTTTTGCCATCTATTATCGTTGTTACGGCCATGCTTTATCCAATTGAAGCCATCTTATACTATTTGAATGGCCTTGAAATTTGATTTTGAGTTTTTTTGCCATCTATTATCGTTGTTACGGCCATGTATCATCCAAATGAAGCCATCTTGTACTATTTGAATGGCCTTGAAATTTGATGTTGAATTTTGTTGCCATCTATTATCGTTGTTACGACCATGTTTCATCCAAATGAAGCCATCTTGCACTATTTGAATGGCCTTGAAATTTGATGTTGAATTTTGTTGCCATCTATTATCGTTGTTACAGCCATATTTCATCCAAATGAAGCCATCTTGCACTATTTGAATGGCCTTGAAATTTGATGTTGAATTTTGTTGCCATCTATTATCGTTGTTACGGCCATGTTTCATCCAAATGAAGAAATATTGCACTATTTGAATAGACTTAAAATTTGATGTTGAGTTTTTTGCCATCTATTATCGTTGTTACGGCCATGTATCATCCAAATAAAGCCATCTTGTACTATTTGAATGGCCTTGAAATTTGATGTTGAATTTTGTTGCCATCAATTATCGTTGTTACGGCCATGTTTCATCCAAATGAAGGCATCTAGAACTAATTCCTTGCAATTTGATGTTGAATTTTGTTGCCATCTATTATCGTTGTTACGGCCATGTTTCATCCCAATGAAGCCATTTTGTCCTATTTGAATGATCTTGAAATTTGATGTTGAATTTTGTTGCCTTCTATTATCGTTGTTACGGCCATGTTTCATCCAAATGAAGAAATATTGCACTATTTGAATAGACTTAAAATTTGATGTTGAGTTTTTTGCCATCTATTATCGTTGTTACGGCCATGTATCATCCAAATGAAGCCATCTTGTACTATTTGAATGGCCTTGAAATTTGATGTTGAATTTTGTTGCCATCTATTATCGTTGTTACAGCCATGTTTCATCCAAATAAAGCCATCTTGCACTATTTGAATGGCCTTGAAATTTGATGTTGAGTTTTTTTTGCCATCTATTATTGTTGTTACGGCCATGCTTTATCCAATTGAAGCCATCTTATACTATTTGAATGGCCTTGAAATTTGATGTTGAGTTTTTTTGCCATCTATTATCGTTGTTACGGCCATGTATCATCCAAATGAAGCCATCTTGTACTATTTGAATGGCCTTGAAATTTGATGTTGAATTTTGTTGCCATCTATTATCGTTGTTACGGCCATGTTTCATCCAAATGAAGCCATCTTGCACTATTTGAATGGCCTTGAAATTTGATGTTGATTTTTGTTGCCATCTATTATCGTTGTTACAGCCATGTTTCATCCAAATGAAGCCATCTTGCACTATTTGAATGGCCTTGAAATTTGATGTTGAATTTTGTTGCCATCTATTATCGTTGTTACAGCCATGTTTCATCCAAATGAAGCCATCTTGTACTATTTGAATGGCCTTGAAATTTGATGTTGAGTTTTTTTGCCATCTATTATCGTTGTTACGGCCATGTTTCATCTAAATGAAGGCATCTTGAACTAATTCAATGGCCTTGAAATTTGATGTTGATTTTTGTTGCCATCTATTATCGTTGTTACGGCCATGTTTCATCCAAATGAAGCCATCTTGCACTATTTGAATGGCCTTGAAATTTGATGTTGAATTTTGTTGCCATCTATTATCGTTGTTACGGCCATGCTTTATCCAATTGAAGCCATCTTATACTATTTGAATGGCCTTGAAATTTGATGTTGAGTTTTTTTGCCATCTATTATCGTTGTTACGGCCATGTATCATCCAAATGAAGCCATCTTGTACTATTTGAATGGCCTTGAAATTTGATGTTGAATTTTGTTGCCATCTATTATCGTTGTTACGGCCATGTTTCATCCAAATGAAGCCATCTTGCACTATTTGAATGGCCTTGAAATTTGATGTTGATTTTTGTTGCCATCTATTATCGTTGTTACAGCCATGTTTCATCCAAATGAAGCCATCTTGCACTATTTGAATGGCCTTGAAATTTGATGTTGAATTTTGTTGCCATCTATTATCGTTGTTACAGCCATGTTTCATCCAAATGAAGCCATCTTGTACTATTTGAATGGCCTTGAAATTTGATGTTGAGTTTTTTTGCCATCTATTATCGTTGTTACGGCCATGTTTCATCTAAATGAAGGCATCTTGAACTAATTCAATGGCCTTGAAATTTGATGTTGAATTTTGTTGCCATCTATTATCGTTGTTACGGCCATGTTTCATCCAAATGAAGCCATCTTGCACTATTTGAATGGCCTTGAAATTTGATGTTGAATTTTGTTGCCATCTATTATCGTTGTTACGGCCATGCTTTATCCAATTGAAGCCATCTTATACTATTTGAATGGCCTTGAAATTTGATGTTGAGTTTTTTTGCCATCTATTATCGTTGTTACGGCCATGTATCATCCAAATGAAGCCATCTTGTACTATTTGAATGGCCTTGAAATTTGATGTTGAATTTTGTTGCCATCTATTATCGTTGTTACGGCCATGTTTCATCCAAATGAAGTCATCTTGCACTATTTGAATGGCCTTGAAATTTGATGTTGATTTTTGTTGCCATCTATTATCGTTGTTACAGCCATGTTTCATCCAAATGAAGCCATCTTGCACTATTTGAATGGCCTTGAAATTTGATGTTGAATTTTGTTGCCATCTACTATCGTTGTTACAGCCATGTTTCATCCAAATGAAGCCATCTTGCACTATTTGAATGGCCTTGAAATTTGATGTTGAATTTTGTTGCCATCTATTATCGTTGTTACGGCCATGTTTCATCCAAATAAAGCCATCTTGCACTATTTGAATGGCCTTGAAATTTGATGTTGAGTTTTTTTGCCATCTATTATCGTTGTTACGGCCATGCTTTATCCAATTGAAGCCATCTTATACTATTTGAATGGCCTTGAAATTTGATTTTGAGTTTTTTTGCCATCTATTATCGTTGTTACGGCCATGTATCATCCAAATGAAGCCATCTTGTACTATTTGAATGGCCTTGAAATTTGATGTTGAATTTTGTTGCCATCTATTATCGTTGTTACGGCCATGTTTCATCCAAATGAAGCCATCTTGCACTATTTGAATGGCCTTGAAATTTGATGTTGAATTTTGTTGCCATCTATTATCGTTGTTACAGCCATATTTCATCCAAATGAAGCCATCTTGCACTATTTGAATGGCCTTGAAATTTGATGTTGAATTTTGTTGCCATCTATTATCGTTGTTACGGCCATGTTTCATCCAAATGAAGAAATATTGCACTATTTGAATAGACTTAAAATTTGATGTTGAGTTTTTTGCCATCTATTATCGTTGTTACGGCCATGTATCATCCAAATAAAGCCATCTTGTACTATTTGAATGGCCTTGAAATTTGATGTTGAATTTTGTTGCCATCAATTATCGTTGTTACGGCCATGTTTCATCCAAATGAAGGCATCTAGAACTAATTCCTTGCAATTTGATGTTGAATTTTGTTGCCATCTATTATCGTTGTTACGGCCATGTTTCATCCCAATGAAGCCATTTTGTACTATTTGAATGATCTTGAAATTTGATGTTGAATTTTGTTGCCATCTATTATCGTTGTTACGGCCATGTTTCATCCAAATGAAGAAATATTGCACTATTTGAATAGACTTAAAATTTGATGTTGAGTTTTTTGCCATCTATTATCGTTGTTACGGCCATGTATCATCCAAATGAAGCCATCTTGTACTATTTGAATGGCCTTGAAATTTGATGTTGAATTTTGTTGCCATCTATTATCGTTGTTACAGCCATGTTTCATCCAAATAAAGCCATCTTGCACTATTTGAATGGCTTTGAAATTTGATGTTGAGTTTTTTTGCCATCTATTATTGTTGTTACGGCCATGCTTTATCCAATTGAAGCCATCTTATACTATTTGAATGGCCTTGAAATTTGATGTAGAGTTTTTTTGCCATCTATTATCGTTGTTACGGCCATGTATCATCCAAATGAAGCCATCTTGTACTATTTGAATGGCCTTGAAATTTGATGTTGAATTTTGTTGCCATCTATTATCGTTGTTACGGCCATGTTTCATCCAAATGAAGCCATCTTGCACTATTTGAATGGCCTTGAAATTTGATGTTGATTTTTGTTGCCATCTATTATCGTTGTTACAGCCATGTTTCATCCAAATGAAGCCATCTTGCACTATTTGAATGGCCTTGAAATTTGATGTTGAATTTTGTTGCCATCTATTATCGTTGTTACAGCCATGTTTCATCCAAATGAAGCCATCTTGTACTATTTGAATGGCCTTGAAATTTGATGTTGAGTTTTTTTGCCATCTATTATCGTTGTTACGGCCATCTTTCATCTAAATGAAGGCATCTTGAACTAATGCAATGGCCTTGAAATTTGATGTTGATTTTTGTTGCCATCTATTATCGTTGTTACGGCCATGTTTCATCCAAATGAAGCCATCTTGCACTATTTGAATGGCCTTGAAATTTGATGTTGAATTTTGTTGCCATCTATTATCGTTGTTACGGCCATGCTTTATCCAATTGAAGCCATCTTATACTATTTGAATGGCCTTGAAATTTGATGTTGAGTTTTTTTGCCATCTATTATCGTTGTTACGGCCATGTATCATCCAAATGAAGCCATCTTGTACTATTTGAATGGCCTTGAAATTTGATGTTGAATTTTGTTGCCATCTATTATCGTTGTTACGGCCATGTTTCATCCAAATGAAGCCATCTTGCACTATTTGAATGGCCTTGAAATTTGATGTTGATTTTTGTTGCCATCTATTATCGTTGTTACAGCCATGTTTCATCCAAATGAAGCCATCTTGCACTATTTGAATGGCCTTGAAATTTGATGTTGAATTTTGTTGCCATCTATTATCGTTGTTACAGCCATGTTTCATCCAAATGAAGCCATCTTGTACTATTTGAATGGCCTTGAAATTTGATGTTGAGTTTTTTTGCCATCTATTATCGTTGTTACGGCCATGTTTCATCTAAATGAAGGCATCTTGAACTAATTCAATGGCCTTGAAATTTGATGTTGAATTTTGTTGCCATCTATTATCGTTGTTACGGCCATGTTTCATCCAAATGAAGCCATCTTGCACTATTTGAATGGCCTTGAAATTTGATGTTGAATTTTGTTGCCATCTATTATCGTTGTTACGGCCATGCTTTATCCAATTGAAGCCATCTTATACTATTTGAATGGCCTTGAAATTTGATGTTGAGTTTTTTTGCCATCTATTATCGTTGTTACGGCCATGTATCATCCAAATGAAGCCATCTTGTACTATTTGAATGGCCTTGAAATTTGATGTTGAATTTTGTTGCCATCTATTATCGTTGTTACGGCCATGTTTCATCCAAATGAAGTCATCTTGCACTATTTGAATGGCCTTGAAATTTGATGTTGATTTTTGTTGCTATCTATTATCGTTGTTACAGCCATGTTTCATCCAAATGAAGCCATCTTGCACTATTTGAATGGCCTTGAAATTTGATGTTGAATTTTGTTGCCATCTATTATCGTTGTTACAGCCATGTTTCATCCAAATGAAGCCATCTTGTACTATTTGAATGGCCTTGAAATTTGATGTTGAGTTTTGTTGCCATCTATTATCGTTGTTACGGCCATGTTTCATCTAAATGAAGGCATCTTGAACTAATTCAATGGCCTTGAAATTTGATGTTGAATTTTGTTGCCATCTATTATCGTTGTTACGGCCATGTTTCATCCAAATGAAGCCATCTTGCACTATTTGAATGGCCTTGAAATTTGATGTTGAATTTTGTTGCCATCTATTATCGTTGTTACGGCCATGCTTTATCCAATTGAAGCCATCTTATACTATTTGAATGGCCTTGAAATTTGATGTAGAGTTTTTTTGCCATCTATTATCGTTGTTACGGCCATGTATCATCCAAATGAAGCCATCTTGTACTATTTGAATGGCCTTGAAATTTGATGTTGAATTTTGTTGCCATCTATTATCGTTGTTACGGCCATGTTTCATCCAAATGAAGCCATCTTGCACTATTTGAATGGCCTTGAAATTTGATGTTGATTTTTGTTGCCATCTATTATCGTTGTTACAGCCATGTTTCATCCAAATGAAGCCATCTTGCACTATTTGAATGGCCTTGAAATTTGATGTTGAATTTTGTTGCCATCTATTATCGTTGTTACAGCCATGTTTCATCCAAATGAAGCCATCTTGTACTATTTGAATGGCCTTGAAATTTGATGTTGAGTTTTTTTGCCATCTATTATCGTTGTTACGGCCATGTTTCATCTAAATGAAGGCATCTTGAACTAATTCAATGGCCTTGAAATTTGATGTTGAATTTTGTTGCCATCTATTATCGTTGTTACGGCCATGTTTCATCCAAATGAAGCCATCTTGCACTATTTGAATGGCCTTGAAATTTGATGTTGAATTTTGTTGCCATCTATTATCGTTGTTACGGCCATGTTTCATCCAAATAAAGCCATCTTGCACTATTTGAATGGCCTTGAAATTTGATGTTGAATTTTGTTGCCATCTATTATCGTTGTTACGGCCATGTTTCATCCAAATGAAGCCATCTTGCACTATTTGAATGGCCTTGAAATTTGATGTTGAATTTTGTTGCCATCTATTATCGTTGTTACGGCCATGCTTTATCCAATTGAAGCCATCTTATACTATTTGAATGGCATTGAAATTTGATGTTGAATTTTGTTGCCATCTATTATCGTTGTTACGGCCATGTTTCATCCAAATGAAGCCATCTTGCACTATTTGAATGGCCTTGAAATTTGATGTTGAATTTTGTTGCCATCTATTATCGTTGTTACGGCCATGTTTCATCCAAATAAAGCCATCTTGCACTATTTGAATGGCCTTGAAATTTGATGTTGAGTTTTTTTGCCATCTATTATCGTTGTTACGGCCATGTTTTATCCAATTGAAGCCATCTTGTACTATTTGAATGGCCTTGAAATTAGATGTTGAGTTTTTTTGCCATCTATTATCGTTGTTACGGCCATGTTTCATCCAAATGAAGCCATCTTGTACTATTTGAATGGCCTTGAAATTTGATGTTGAATTTTGTTGCCATCTATTATCGTGGTTACGGCCATGTTTCATCCAAATAAAGCCATCTTGCACTATTTGAATGGCCTTGAAATTTGATGTTGAATTTTGTTGCCATCTATTATCGTTGTTACGGCCATGTTTCATCCAAATAAAGCCATCTTGCACTATTTGAATGGCCTTGAAATTTGATGTTGAATTTTGTTGCCATCTATTATCGTTGTTACGGCCATGTTTCATCCAAATGAAGCCATCTTGCACTATTTGAATGGCTTTGAAATTTGATGTTGAATTTTGTTGCCATCTATTATCGTTGTTACGGCCATGTTTCATCCAAATGAAGCCATCTTGCACTATTTGAATGGCCTTGAAATTTGATGTTGAATTTTGTTGCCATCTATTATCGTTGTTACGGCCATGTTTCATCAAAATGAAGAAATATTGCACTATTTGAATAGACTTAAAATTTGATGTTGAATTTTGTTGCCATCTATTATCGTTGTTACGGCCATGTTTCATCCAAATGAAGGCATCTTGAACTAATTCCTTGAAATTTGATATTGAATTTTGTTGCCATCTATTATCGTTTTACGGCCATGTTTCATCCAAATGAAGCCATCTTGTACTATTTGAATGGTTTTGAAATTTGATGTTGAATTTTGTTGCCATCCCTTATCGTTGTTACGGCCATGTTTCATCCAAATGAAGAAATATTGCACTATTTGAATAGACTTCAAATTTGATGTTGAATTTTGTTGCCATCTATTATCGTTGTTACGGCCATGTATCATCCAAATGAAAATATCTTGCACTATTTGAATGGCCTTGAAAGTTGATGTTGAATTTTGTTGCCATCTATTATCGTTGTTACGGCCATGTTTCATCCAAATGAAGCCATCTTGTACTATTTGAAAGGCCTTGAAATTTGATGTTGAATTTTGTTGCCATCTATTATCGTTGTTACGGCCATGTTTCATCCAAATAAAGCCATCATGCACTATTTGAATGGCCTTGAAATTTGATGTTGATTTTTGTTGCCATCTATTATCGTTGTTACAGCCATGTTTCATCCAAATGAAGCCATCTTGCACTATTTGAATGGCCTTGAAATTTGATGTTGAATTTTATTGCCATCTATTATCGTTGTTACGGCCATGTTTCATCCAAATAAAGCCATCTTGCACTATTTGAATGGCCTTGAAATTTGATGTTGAATTTTGTTGCCATCTATTATCGTTGTTACGGCCATGTTTCATCCAAATGAAGCCATCTTGCACTATTTGAATGGCCTTGAAATTTGATGTTGAATTTTGTTGCCATCTATTATCGTTGTTACAGCCATGTTTCATCTAAATGAAGCCATCTTGCACTATTTGAATGGCCTTGAAATTTGATGTTGAATTTTGTTGCCATCTATTATCGTTGTTACGGCCATGTTTTATCAAAATGAAGAAATATTGCACTATTTGAATGGCCTTGAAATTTGATGTTGAAATTTGTTGCCATCTATTATCGTTGTTACGGCCATGTTTCATCCAATTAAAGGCATCTTGAACTAATTCAATGGCCTTGAACATGGATGTTGATTTTTGTTGCCATCTATTATCGTTGTTACGGCCATGTTTCATCCAAATGAAGCCATCTTGCACTATTTGAATGGCCTTGAAATTTGATGTTGAATTTTGTTGCCATCTATTATCGTTGTTACGGCCATGTTTCATCAAAATGACGCCATCTTGTACTATTTGAAAAGACTTAAAATTGGATGATGAGTTTTTTTTGCCATCTATTATCGTTGTTACAGCCATGTTTCATCCAAATAAAGCCATCTTGCACTATTTGAATGGCCTTGAAATTTGATGTTGAATTTTGTTGCCATCAATTATCGTTGTTACGGCCATGTTTCATCCAAATGAAGGCATCTTGAACTAATTCCTTGAAATTTGATGTTGAATTTTGTTGCCATCTATTATCGTTGTTACGGCCATGTTTCATCCAAATGAAGCCATCTTGTACTATTTGAATGGTCTTGAAATTTGATGTTGAATTTTGTTGCCATCTATTATCGTTGTTACGGCCATGTTTCATCCAAATGAAGAAATATTGCACTATTTGAATAGACTTAAAATTTGATGTTGAATTTTGTTGCCATCTATTATCGTTGTTACGGCCATGTATCATCCAAATGAAGCCATCTTGCACTATTTGAATGGCCTTGAAAGTTGATGTTGAATTTTGTTGCCATCTATTATCGTTGTTACAGCCATGTTTCATCCAAATGAAGCCATCTTGTACTATTTGAATGGCCTTGAAATTTGATGTTGAGTTTTGTTGCCATCTATTATCGTTGTTACGGCCATGTTTCATCCAAATAAAGGCATCTTGAACTAATTCAATGGCCTTGAAATTTGATGTTGAATTTTGTTGCCATCTATTATCGTTGTTACGGCCATGTATCATCCACATGAAGCCATCTTGCACTATTTGAATGGCCTTGAAAGTTGATGTTGAATTTTGTTGCCATCTATTATCGTTGTTACGGCCATGTATCATCCAAATGAAGCCATCTTGCACTATTTGAATGGCCTTGAAAGTTGATGTTGAATTTTGTTGCCATCTATTATCGTTGTTACAGCCATGTTTCATCCAAATGAAGCCATCTTGTACTATTTGAATGGCCTTGAAATTTGATGTTGAGTTTTGTTGCCATCTATTATCGTTGTTACGGCCATGTTTCATCCAAATAAAGGCATCTTGAACTAATTCAATGGCCTTGAAATTTGATGTTGAATTTTGTTGCCATCTATTATCGTTGTTACGGCCATGTTTCATCCAAATGAAGCCATCTTGCACTAGTTGAATGGCCTTGAAATTTGATGTTGAATTTTATTGCCATCTATTATCGTTATTACGGCCATGTTTCATCCAAATGAAGCCATCTTGCACTATATGAATGGTCTTGAAATTTGATGTTGAATTTTGTTGCCATCTATTATCGTTGTTACGGCCATGTTTCATCCAAATGAAGCCATCTTGCACTATTTGAATGGCCTTGAAAATCGATGTTGAATTTTGTTGCCATCTATTTTCGTTGCTACAGCCATGTTTCATCAAAATGAAGCCATCTTGCACTATTTGAATGGCCTTGAAATTTGATGTTGAATTTTGTTGCCATCTATTATCGTTGTTACGGCCATGTTTCATCCAAATGAAGCCATCTTGCACTATTTGAATGGCCTTGAAATTTGATGTTGAGTTTTTTTGCCATCTATTATCGTTGTTATAGCCATGCTTTATCCAATTGAAGCCATCTTATACTATTTGAATGGCCTTGAAATTTGATTTTGAGTTTTTTTGCCATCTATTATCGTTGTTACGGCCATGTATCATTCAAATGAAGCCATCTTGTACTATTTGAATGGCCTTGAAATTTGATGTTGAATTTTGTTGCCATCTATTATCGTTGTTACGGCCATGTTTCATCCAAATGAAGCCATCTTGCACTATTTGAATGGCCTTGAAATTTGATGTTGATTTTTGTTGCCATCTATTATCGTTGTTACAGCCATGTTTCATCCAAATGAAGCCATCTTGCACTATTTGAATGGCCTTGAAATTTGATGTTGAATTTTGTTGCCATCTATTATCGTTGTTACGGCCATGTTTCATCCAAATGAAGAAATATTGCACTATTTGAATAGACTTAAAATTTGATGTTGAGTTTTTTGCCATCTATTATCGTTGTTACGGCCATGTATCATCCAAATAAAGCCATCTTGTACTATTTGAATGGCCTTGAAATTTGATGTTGAATTTTGTTGCCATCAATTATCGTTGTTACGGCCATGTTTCATCCAAATGAAGGCATCTAGAACTAATTCCTTGCAATTTGATGTTGAATTTTATTGCCATCTATTATCGTTGTTACGGCCATGTTTCATCCCAATGAAGCCATCTTGTACTATTTGAATGATCTTGAAATTTGATGTTGAATTTTGTTGCCTTCTATTATCGTTGTTACGGCCATGTTTCATCCAAATGAAGAAATATTGCACTATTTGAATAAACTTAAAATTTGATGTTGAGTTTTTTGCCATCTATTATCGTTGTTACGGCCATGTATCATCCAAATGAAGCCATCTTGTACTATTTGAATGGCCTTGAAATTTGATGTTGAATTTTGTTGCCATCTATTATCGTTGTTACGGCCATGTTTCATCCAAATAAAGCCATCTTGCACTATTTGAATGGCCTTGAAATTTGATGTTGAGTTTTTTTGCCATCTATTATCGTTGTTACGGCCATGTATCATCCAAATGAAGCCATCTTGTACTATTTGAATGGCCTTGAAATTTGATGTTGAATTTTGTTGTCATCTATTATCGTTGTTACGGCCATGTTTCATCCAAATGAAGGCATCTTGAACTAATTCCTTGATATTTGATGTTGAATTTTGTTGCCATCTATTATCGTTGTTACGGCCATGCTTTATCCAATTGAAGCCATCTTGTACTATTTGAATGGCCTTGAATTTGATGTTGAGTTTTTTTGCCATCTATTATCGTTGTTACGGCCATGATGTTGAATTTTGTTGCCATCAATTATCGTTGTTACAGCCATGTATCATCCAAATGAAGCCATCTTGTACTCTTTGAATGGCCTTGAAATTTGATGTTGAGTTTTTTTGCCATCTATTATCGTTGTTACGGCCATGTTTCATCCAAATGAAGGCATCTTGAACTAATTCAATGGCCTTGAAATTTGATGTTGATTTTTGTTGCCATCTATTATCGTTGTTACGGCCATGTTTCATCCAAATGAAGCCATCTTGCACTATTTGAATGGCCTTGAAATTTGATGTTGAATTTTGTTGCCATCTATTATCGTTGTTACGGCCATGTTTCATCCAAATGAAGGCATATTGCACTATTTGAATGGCCTTAAAATTTGATGTTGAGTTTTTTTGCAATCTATTATCGTTGTTACGGCCATGTTTCATCCAAATGAAGCCATCCTGCACTATTTGAATGGTCTTGAAATTTGATGTTGATTTTTGTTGCCATCTATTATCGTTGTTACGGTCATGTTTCATCCAAATGAAGCCATCTTACACTATTTGAATGGCCTTGAAATTTGATGTTGAATTTTGTTGCCTTCTATTATCGTTGTTACGGCCATGTTTCATCCAAATGAAGCCATCTTGCACTATTTGATGGCCTTGAAATTTGATGTTGAATTTTGTTGCCATCTATTATCGTTGTTACGGCCATGTTTCATCCAAATAAAGGCATCTTGAACTAATTCAATGGCCTTGAAATTTGATGTTGAATTTTGTTGCCATCTATTATCGTTGTTACGGCCATGTTTCATCCAAATAAAGCCATCTTGCACTATTTGAATGGCCTTGAAATTTGATGTTGAATTTTATTGCCATCTATTATCGTTGTTACGGCCATGTTTCATCCAAATGAAGCCATCTTGCACTATTTGAATGGCCTTGAAAGTTGATGTTGAATTTTGTTGCCATCTATTATCGTTGTTACAGCCATGTTTCATCCAAATGAAGCCATCTTGTACTATTTGAATGGCCTTGAAATTTGATGTTGAGTTTTTTTGCCATCTACTATCGTTGTTACGGCCATGTTTCATCTAAATGAAGGCATCTTGAACTAATTCAATGGCCTTGAAATTTGATGTTGATTTTTGTTGCCATCTATTATCGTTGTTACGGCCATGTATCATCCAAATGAAGCCATCTTGCACTATTTGAATGGCCTTGAAAGTTGATGTTGAATTTTGTTGCCATCTATTATCGTTGTTACGGCCATGTTTCATCCAAATGAAGCCATCTTGTACTATTTGAATGGCCTTGAAATTTGATGTTGAGTTTTATTGCCATCTATTATCGTTGTTACGGCCATGTTTCATCCAAATAAAGCCATCTTGCACTATTTGAATGGCCTTGAAATTTGATGATGAGTTTTTTGCCATCTATTATCGTTGTTACGGCCATGTTTCATCCAATTGAAGCCATCTTATACTATTTGAATGGCCTTGAAATTTGATGTTGAATTTTGTTGCCATCTATTATCGTTGTTACGGCCATGTATCATCCAAATGAAGCCATCTTGCACTATTTGAATGGCCTTGAAAGTTGATGTTGAATTTTGTTGCCATCTATTATCGTTGTTACAGCCATGTTTCATCCAAATGAAGAAATATTGCACTATTTGAATGGCCTTGAAATTTGATGTTGAGTTTTTTTGCCATCTATTATCGTTGTTACAGCCATGTTTCATCCAAATGAAGCCATCTTGTACTATTTGAATGGCCTTGAAATTTGATGTTGAATTTTGTCGCCATCTATTATCGTTGTTACGGCCATGTTTCATCCAAATGAAGCCATCTTGCACTATTTGAATGGCCTTGAAATTTGATGTTGAGTTTTTTTGCCATCTATTATCGTTGTTACGGCCATGTTTCATCCAAATGAAGCCATCTTGTACTATTTGAATGGCCTTGAAATTTGATGTTGAATTTTGTTGCCATCTATTATCGTGGTTACGGCCATGTTTCATCCAAATAAAGCCATCTTGCACTATTTGAATGGCCTTGAAATTTGATGTTGAATTTTGTCGCCATCTATTATCGTTGTTACGGCCATGTTTCATCCAAATAAAGCCATCTTGCACTATTTGAATGGCCTTGAAATTTGATGTTGAATTTTATTGCCATCTATTATCGTTATAACGGCCATGTTTCATCCAAATGAAGCCATCTTGCACTATTTGAATGGCCTTGAAATTTGATGTTGATTTTTGTTGCCATCTATTATCGTTGTTACAGCCATGTTTCATCCAAATGAAGCCATCTTGCACTATTTGAATGGCCTTGAAATTTGATGTTGAATTTTGTTGCCATCTATTATCGTTGTTACGGCCATGTTTCATCAAAATGAAGAAATAATGCACTATTTGCATAGACTTAAAATTTGATGTTGAGTTTTGTTGCCATCTATTATCGTTGTTACGGCCATGTATCATCCAAATAAAGCCATCTTGCACTATTTGAATGGCCTTGAAATTTGATGTTGAATTTTGTTGCCATCTATTATCGTTGTTACGGCCATGTTTCATCCAAATGAAGCCATCTTGCACTATTTGAATGGCCTTGAAATTTGATATTGAATTTTGTTGCCATCTATTATCGTTGTTACGGCCATGTTTCATCCAAATGCAGCCATCTTGTACTATTTGAATGGTCTTGAAATTTGATGTTGAATTTTGTTGCCATCTATTATCGTTGTTACGGCCATGTTTCATCCAAATGAAGAAATATTGCACTATTTGAATAGACTTCAAATTTGATGTTGAATTTTGTTGCCATCTATTATCGTTGTTACGGCCATGTATCATCCAAATGAAGCCATCTTGCACTATTTGAATGGCCTTGAAAGTTGATGTTGAATTTTGTTGCCATCTATTATCGTTGTTACAGCCATGTTTCATCCAAATGAAGCCATCTTGTACTATTTGAAAGGCCTTGAAATTTGATGTTGAATTTTGTTGCCATCTATTATCGTTGTTACGGCCATGTTTCATTCAAATAAAGCCATCTTGCACTATTTGAATGGCCTTGAAATTTGATGTTGATTTTTGTTGCCATCTATTATCGTTGTTACAGCCATGTTTCATCCAAATGAAGGCATCTTGCACTATTTGAATGGCCTTGAAATTTGATGTTGAATTTTGTTGCTATCTATTATCGTTGTTACGGCCATGTTTCATCCAAATAAAGCCATCTTGCACTATTTGAATGGCCTTGAAATTTGATGTTGAATTTTGTTGCCATCTATTATCGTTGTTACGGCCATGTTTCATCCAAATGAAGCCATCTTGCACTATTTGAATGGCCTTGAAATTTGATGTTGAATTTTGTTGCCATCTATTATCGTTGTTACAGCCATGTTTCATTAAAATGAAGCCATCTTGTACTATTTGAATGGCCTTGAAATTTGATGTTGAATTTTGTTGCCATCTATTATCGTTGTTACGGCCATGTTTCATCAAAATGAAGAAATATTGCACTATTTGAATACACTTAAAATTTGATGTTGAGTTTTTTTGCCATCTATTATCGTTGTTACGGCCATGTTTCATCCAAATAAAGGCATCTTGAACTACTTCAATGGCCTTGAAATTGGATGTTGAATTTTGTTGCCATCTATTATCGTTGTTACGGCCATGTTTCATCCAAATGAAGCCATCTTGCACTATTTGAATGGCTTTGAAATTTGATGTTGAATTTTGTTGCCATCTATTATCGTTGTTACGGCCATGTTTCATCCAAATAAAGGCATCTTGTACTATTTGAATGGCCTTGAAATTTGATGTTGAATTTTGTTGCCATCTATTATCGTTGTTACAGCCATGTTTCATCCAAATGAAGCCATCTTGCACTATTTGAATGGCCTTGAAATTTGATGTTGAATTTTGTTGCCATCAATTATCGTTGTTACGGCCATGTTTCATCATAATGAAGGCATCTTGAACTAATTCCTTGAAATTTGATGTTGAATTTTGTTGCCATCTATTATCGTTGTTACGGCCATGTTTCATCCAAATGAAGCCATCTTGTACTATTTGAATGGTCTTGAAATTTGATGTTGAATTTTGTTGCCATCAATTATCGTTGTTACGGCCATGTTTCATCCAAATAAAAGCATCTTGCACTAATTCAATGGCCTTGAAATTTGATGTTGAATCTTGTTGCCATCTATTATCGTTGTTACGGCCATGTTTCATCCAAATGAAGCCATCTTGCACTATTTGAATGGCCTTGAAATTTGATGTTGAATTTTGTTGCCATCTATTATCGTTGTTACGGCCATGTTTCATCCAAATGAAGCCATCTTGCACTATTTGAATGGCCTTGAAAGTTGATGTTGAATTTTGTTGCCATCTATTATCGTTGTTACAGCCATGTTTCATCCAAATGAAGCCATCTTGTACTATTTGAATGGCCTTGAAATTTGATGTTGAGTTTTGTTGCCATCTATTATCGTTGTTACGGCCATGTTTCATCCAAATAAAGGCATCTTGAACTAATTCAATGGCCTTGAAATTTGATGTTGAATTTTGTTGCCATCTATTATCGTTGTTACGGCCATGTTTCATCCAAATGAAGCCATCTTGTACTATTTGAATGGCCTTGAAATTTGATGTTGAATTTTATTGCCATCTATTATCGTTATAACGGCCATGTTTCATCCAAATAAAGCCATCTTGCACTATATGAATGGCCTTGAAATTTGATGTTGAATTTTGTTGCCATCTATTATCGTTGTTACGGCCATGTTTCATCCAAATGAAGCCATCTTGCACTATTTGAATGGCCTTGAAAGTTGATGTTGAATTTTGTTGCCATCTATTATCGTTGTTACGGCCATGTTTCATCCCAATGAAGCCGTCTTGTACTATTTGAATGATCTTGAAATTTGATGTTGAATTTTGTTGCCTTCTATTATCGTTGTTACGGCCATGTTTCATCCAAATGAAGAAATATTGCACTATTTGAATACACTTAAAATTTGATGTTGAGTTTTTATGCCATCTATTATCGTTGTTACAGCCATGTTTCATCCAAATGAAGCCATCTTGTACTATTTGAATGGCCTTGAAATTTGATGTTGAGTTTTGTTGCCATCTATTATCGTTGTTACGGCTATGTTTCATCCAAATAAAGGCATCTTGAACTAATTCAATGGCCTTGAAATTTGATGTTGAATTTTGTTGCCATCTATTATCGTTGTTACGGCCATGTTTCATCCAAATGGAGGCATATTGCACTATTTGAATGGACTTAAAATTTGATGTTGAGTTTTGTTGCCATCTATTATCGTTGTTACGGCCATGTTTCATCCAAATAAAGCCATCTTGCACTATTTGAATGGCCTTGAAATTTGAGGTTGATTTTTGTTGCCATCTAGTATCGTTGTTACAGCCATGTTTCATCCAAATGAAGCCATCTTGCACTATTTGAATGGTCTTGAAATTTGATGTTGAATTTTGTTGCCATCTATTATCGTTGTTACGGCCATGTTTCATCCAAATAAAGGCATCTTGAACTAATTCCTTGAAATTTGATGTTGAATTTTGTTGCCATCTATTATCGTTGTTACGGCCATGTTTCATCCAAATGAAGCCATCTTGTACTATTTGAATGGCCTTGAAATTTGATGTTGAATTTTGTTGCCATCTATTATCGTTGTTACGGCCATTTTTCATCCAAATGAAGCCATCTTGCACTATTTGAATGGCCTTGAAATTTGATGATGAGTTTTTTTGCCATCTATTATCGTTGTTACGGCCATGTTTCATCCAAATAAAGCCATCTTGCTCTATTTGAATGGCCTTGAAATTTGATGTTGAATTTTGTTGCCTTCTATTATCGTTGCTACGGCCATGTTTCATCCAAATAAAGGCATCTTGAACTAATTCCTTGAAATTTGATGTTGAATTTTGTTGCCATCTATTATCGTTGTTACGGCCATGTTTCATCCAAATAAAGCCATCTTGCACTATTTGAATGGCCTTGAAATTTGATGTTGAATTTTGTTGCCTTCTATTATCGTTGCTACGGCCATGTTTCATCCAAATAAAGGCATCTTGAACTAATTCCTTGAAATTTGATGTTGAATTTTGTTGCCATCTATTATCGTTGTTACGGCCATGTATCATCCAAATGAAGAAATATTGCACTATTTGAATAGACTTCAAATTTGATGTTGAATTTTGTTGCCATCTATTATCGTTGTTACGGCCATGTATCATCCAAATGAAGCCATCTTGAACTATTTGAATGGCCTTGAAATTTGATGATGAGTTTTTGTTGCCATCTATTATCGTTGTTACAGCCATGTTTCATCCAAATGAAGCCATCTTGCACTATTTGAATGGCCTTGAAATTTGATGTTGAATTTTGTTGCCATCTATTATCGTTGTTACGGCCATGTTTCATCCAAATAAAGCCATCTTGCACTATTTGAATGGCCTTGAAATTTGATGTTGAATTTTGTTGCCATCTATTATCGTTGTTACGGCCATTTTTCATCCAAATGAAGCCATCTTGCACTATTTGAATAGCCTTGAAATTTGATGATGAGTTTTTGTTGCCATCTATTATCGTTGTTACAGCCATGTTTCATCCAAATGAAGCCATCTTGCACTATTTGAATGGCCTTGAAATTTGATGTTGAATTTTATTGCCATCTATTATCGTTGTTACGGCCATGTTTCATCCAAATGAAGCCATCTTGCACTATTTGAATGGCCTTGAAAGTTGATGTTGAATTTTGTTGCCATCTATTATCGTTGTTACAGCCATGTTTCATCCAAATGAAGCCATCTTGCACTATTTGAATGGCCTTGAAAGTTGATGTTGAATTTTGTTGCCATCTATTATCGTTGTTACGGCCATGTTTCATCCAAATGAAGCCATCTTGTACTATTTGAATGGCCTTGAAATTTGATGTTGAGTTTTTTTGCCATCTACTATCGTTGTTACGGCCATGTTTCATCTAAATGAAGGCATCTTGAACTAATTCAATGGCCTTGAAATTTGATGTTGAATTTTGTTGCCATCTATTATCGTTGTTACGGCCATGTATCATCCAAATGAAGCCATCTTGCACTATTTGAATGGCCTTGAAAGTTGATGTTGAATTTTGTTGCCATCTATTATCGTTGTTACGGCCATGTTTCATCCAAATGAAGCCATCTTGTACTATTTGAATGGCCTTGAAATTTGATGTTGAGTTTTATTGCCATCTATTATCGTTGTTACGGCCATGTTTCATCCAAATAAAGCCATCTTGCACTATTTGAATGGCCTTGAAATTTGATGTTGAGTTTTTTGCCATCTATTATCGTTGTTACGGCCATGCTTTATCCAATTGAAGCCATCTTATACTATTTGAATGGCCTTGAAATTTGATGTTGAATTTTGTTGCCATCTATTATCGTTGTTACGGCCATGTATCATCCAAATGAAGCCATCTTGCACTATTTGAATGGCCTTGAAAGTTGATGTTGAATTTTGTTGCCATCTATTATCGTTGTTACAGCCATGTTTCATCCAAATGAAGCCATCTTGCACTATTTGAATGGCCTTGAAATTTGATGTTGAGTTTTTTTGCCATCTATTATCGTTGTTACAGCCATGTTTCATCCAAATGAAGCCATCTTGTACTATTTGAATGGCCTTGAAATTTGATGTTGAGTTTTTTTGCCATCTACTATCGTTGTTACGGCCATGTTTCATCTAAATGAAGGCATCTTGAACTAATTCAATGGCCTTGAAATTTGATGTTGAATTTTGTTGCCATCTATTATCGTTGTTACGGCCATGTATCATCCAAATGAAGCCATCTTGCACTATTTGAATGGCCTTGAAAGTTGATGTTGAATTTTGTTGCCATCTATTATCGTTGTTACAGCCATGTTTCATCCAAATGAAGCCATCTTGTACTATTTGAATGGCCTTGAAATTTGATGTTGAGTTTTATTGCCATCTATTATCGTTGTTACGGCCATGTTTCATCCAAATAAAGCCATCTTGCACTATTTGAATGGCCTTGAAATTTGATGTTGAGTTTTTTGCCATCTATTATCGTTGTTACGGCCATGCTTTATCCAATTGAAGCCATCTTATACTATTTGAATGGCCTTGAAATTTGATGTTGAATTTTGTTGCCATCTATTATCGTTGTTACGGCCATGTATCATCCAAATGAAGCCATCTTGCACTATTTGAATGGCCTTGAAAGTTGATGTTGAATTTTGTTGCCATCTATTATCGTTGTTACAGCCATGTTTCATCCAAATGAAGCCATCTTGCACTATTTGAATGGCCTTGAAATTTGATGTTGAGTTTTGTTGCCATCTATTATCGTTGTTACAGCCATGTTTCATCCAAATGAAGCCATCTTGTACTATTTGAATGGCCTTGAAATTTGATGTTGAATTTTGTTGCCATCTATTATCGTTGTTACGGCCATTTTTCATCCAAATGAAGCCATCTTGCACTATTTGAATAGCCTTGAAATTTGATGATGAGTTTTTGTTGCCATCTATTATCGTTGTTACAGCCATGTTTCATCCAAATAAAGCCATCTTGCACTATTTGAATGGCCTTGAAATTTGATGTTGAATTTTGTCGCCATCTATTATCGTTGTTACGGCCATGTTTCATCCAAATAAAGCCATCTTGCACTATTTGAATGGCCTTGAAATTTGATGATGAGTTTTTGTTGCCATCTATTATCGTTGTTACAGCCATGTTTCATCCAAATGAAGCCATCTTGCACTATTTGAATGGCCTTGAAATTTGATGTTGAATTTTGTTGCCATCTATTATCGTTGTTACGGCCATGTTTCATCCAAATAAAGCCATCTTGCACTATTTGAATGGCCTTGAAATTTGATGTTGAATTTTGTTGCCATCTATTATCGTTGTTACGGCCATTTTTCATCCAAATGAAGCCATCTTGCACTATTTGAATAGCCTTGAAATTTGATGATGAGTTTTTGTTGCCATCTATTATCGTTGTTACAGCCATGTTTCATCCAAATGAAGCCATCTTGCACTATTTGAATGGCCTTGAAATTTGATGTTGAATTTTATTGCCATCTATTATCGTTGTTACGGCCATGTTTCATCCAAATGAAGCCATCTTGCACTATTTGAATGGCCTTGAAAGTTGATGTTGAATTTTGTTGCCATCTATTATCGTTGTTACAGCCATGTTTCATCCAAATGAAGCCATCTTGTACTATTTGAATGGCCTTGAAATTTGATGTTGAGTTTTTTTGCCATCTACTATCGTTGTTACGGTCATGTTTCATCTAAATGAAGGCATCTTGAACTAATTCAATGGCCTTGAAATTTGATGTTGAATTTTGTTGCCATCTATTATCGTTGTTACGGCCATGTATCATCCAAATGAAGCCATCTTGCACTATTTGAATGGCCTTGAAAGTTGATGTTGAATTTTGTTGCCATCTATTATCGTTGTTACAGCCATGTTTCATCCAAATGAAGCCATCTTGTACTATTTGAATGGCCTTGAAATTTGATGTTGAGTTTTATTGCCATCTATTATCGTTGTTACGGCCATGTTTCATCCAAATAAAGCCATCTTGCACTATTTGAATGGCCTTGAAATTTGATGTTGAGTTTTGTTGCCATCTATTATCGTTGTTACGGCCATGCTTTATCCAATTGAAGCCATCTTATACTATTTGAATGGCCTTGAAATTTGATGTTGAATTTTGTTGCCATCTATTATCGTTGTTACGGCCATGTATCATCCAAATGAAGCCATCTTGCACTATTTGAATGGCCTTGAAAGTTGATGTTGAATTTTGTTGCCATCTATTATCGTTGTTACAGCCATGTTTCATCCAAATGAAGCCATCTTGCACTATTTGAATGGCCTTGAAATTTGATGTTGAGTTTTTTTGCCATCTATTATCGTTGTTACAGCCATGTTTCATCCAAATGAAGCCATCTTGTACTATTTGAATGGCCTTGAAATTTGATGTTGAGTTTTTTTGCCATCTATTATCGTTGTTACGGCCATGTTTCATCCAAATGAAGCCATCTTGCACTATTTGAATGGCCTTGAAATTTGATGTTGAGTTTTTTTGCCATCTATTATCGTTGTTACGGCCATGTTTCATCCAAATGAAGCCATCTTGTACTATTTGAATGGCCTTGAAATTTGATGTTGAATTTTGTTGCCATCTATTATCGTGGTTACGGCCATGTTTCATCCAAATGAAGCCATCTTGCACTATTTGAATGGCCTTGAAATTTGATGTTGAATTTTGTCGCCATCTATTATCGTTGTTACGGCCATGTTTCATCCAAATAAAGCCATCTTGCACTATTTGAATGGCCTTGAAATTTGATGTTGAATTTTGTTGCCATCTATTATCGTTGTTACGGCCATGTTTCATCCAAATGAAGCCATCTTGCACTATTTGAATGGCCTTGAAATTTGATGTTGATTTTTGTTGCCATCTATTATCGTTGTTACAGCCATGTTTCATCCAAATGAAGCCATCTTGCACTATTTGAATGGCCTTGAAATTTGATGTCGAATTTTGTTGCCATCTATTATCGTTGTTACGGCCATGTTTCATCAAAATGAAGAAATAATGCACTATTTGCATAGACTTAAAATTTGATGTTGAGTTTTTTTGCCATCTATTATCGTTGTTACGGCCATGTATCATCCAAATAAAGCCATCTTGCACTATTTGAATGGCCTTGAAATTTGATGTTGAATTTTGTTGCCATCTATTATCGTTGTTACGGCCATGTTTCATCCAAATGAAGCCATCTTGCACTATTTGAATGGCCTTGAAATTTGATATTGAATTTTGTTGCCATCTATTATCGTTGTTACGGCCATGTTTCATCCAAATGAAGCCATCTTGTACTATTTGAATGGTCTTGAAATTTGATGTTGAATTTTGTTGCCATCTATTATCGTTGTTACGGCCATGTTTCATCCAAATGAAGAAATATTGCACTATTTGAATAGACTTCAAATTTGATGTTGAATTTTGTTGCCATCTATTATCGTTGTTACGGCCATGTTTCATCCAAATGAAGCCATCTTGCACTATTTGAATGGCCTTGAAAGTTGATGTTGAATTTTGTTGCCATCTATTATCGTTGTTACAGCCATGTTTCATCCAAATGAAGCCATCTTGTACTATTTGAAAGGCCTTGAAATTTGATGTTGAATTTTGTTGCCATCTATTATCGTTGTTACGGCCATGTTTCATCCAAATAAAGCCATCTTGCACTATTTGAATGGCCTTGAAATTTGATGTTGAATTTTGTTGCCATCTATTATCGTTGTTACGGCCATGTTTCATCCAAATGAAGCCATCTTGCACTATTTGAATGGCCTTGAAATTTGATGTTGAATTTTATTGCCATCTATTATCGTTATAACGGCCATGTTTCATCCAAATAAAGGCATATTGCACTATATGAATGGCCTTGAAATTTGATGTTGAATTTTGTTGCCATCTATTATCGTTGTTACGGCCATGTTTCATCCAAATGAAGCCATCTTGCACTATTTGAATGGCCTTGAAAGTTGATGTTGAATTTTGTTGCCATCTATTATCGTTGTTACGGCCATGTTTCATCCAAATGAAGCCATCTTGTACTATTTGAATGGTCTTGAAATTTGATGTTGAATTTTGTTGCCATCAATTATCGTTGTTACAGCCATGTTTCATCCAAATGAAGGCATCTTGCACTATTTGAATGGCCTTGAAATTTGATGTTGAATTTTGTTGCCATGAATTATCGTTGTTACGGCCATGTTTCATCCAAATGAAGGCATCTTGAACTAATTCCTTGAAATTTGATGTTGAATTTTGTTGCCATCTATTATCGTTGTTACGGCCATGTTTCATCCAAATGAAGCCATCTTGTACTATTTGAATGGTCTTGAAATTTGATGTTGAATTTTGTTGCCATCAATTATCGTTGTTACGGCCATGTTTCATCCAAATTAAGAAATATTGCACTATTTGAATGGCCTTGAAATTTGATGTTGATTTTTGTTGCCATCTATTATCGTTGTTACGGCCATGTATCATCCAAATGAAGCCATCTTGCACTATTTGAATGGCCTTGAAAGTTGATGTTGAATTTTGTTGCCATCTATTATCGTTGTTACAGCCATGTTTCATCCAAATGAAGCCATCTTGTACTATTTGAATGGCCTTGAAATTTGATGTTGAGTTTTGTTGCCATCTATTATCGTTGTTACGGCCATGTTTCATCCAAATAAAGGCATCTTGAACTAATTCAATGGCCTTGAAATTTGATGTTGAATTTTGTTGCCATCTATTATCGTTGTTACGGCCATGTTTCATCCAAATGAAGGCATCTTGCACTATTTGAATGGCCTTGAAATTTGATGTTGAATTTTGTTGCCATGAATTATCGTTGTTACGGCCATGTTTCATCCAAATGAAGGCATCTTGAACTAATTCCTTGAAATTTGATGTTGAATTTTGTTGCCATCTATTATCGTTGTTACGGCCATGTTTCATCCAAATGAAGCCATCTTGCACTATTTGAATGGCCTTGAAATTTGATGTTGAATTTTATTGCCATCTATTATCGTTATAACGGCCATGTTTCATCCAAATAAAGCCATCTTGCACTATATGAATGGCCTTGAAATTTGATGTTGAATTTTGTTGCCATCTATTATCGTTGTTACGGCCATGTTTCATCCAAATGAAGCCATCTTGCACTATTTGAATGGCCTTGAAAGTTGATGTTGAATTTTGTTGCCATCTATTATCGTTGTTACGGCCATGTTTCATCCCAATGAAGCCATCTTGTACTATTTGAATGATCTTGAAATTTGATGTTGAATTTTGTTGCCTTCTATTATCGTTGTTACGGCCATGTTTCATCCAAATGAAGAAATATTGCACTATTTGAATACACTTAAAATTTGATGTTGAGTTTTTTTGCCATCTATTATCGTTGTTACAGCCATGTTTCATCCAAATGAAGCCATCTTGTACTATTTGAATGGCCTTGAAATTTGATGTTGATTTTTGTTGCCATCTATTATCGTTGTTACGGCCATGTTTCATCCAAATGAAGCCATCTTGCACTATTTGAATGGCCTTGAAATTTGATGTTGAATTTTGTTGCCATCTATTATCGTTGTTACGGTCATGTTTCATCCAAATGAAGCCATCTTACACTATTTGAATGGCCTTGAAATTTGATGTTGAATTTTGTTGCCATCTATTATCGTTGTTACGGTTATGTTTCATCCAAATGAAGCCATCTTGTACTATTTGAATGGCCTTGAAATTTGATGTTGAATTTTGTTGCCATCTATTATCGTTGTTACGGCCATGTTTCATCCAAATAAAGGCATCTTGAACTTATTCAATGGCCTTGAAATTTGATGTTGAATTTTGTTGCCATCTATTATCGTTGTTACGGCCATGTTTCATCCAAATGGAGGCATATTGCACTATTTGAATGGACTTAAAATTTGATGTTGAGTTTTGTTGCCATCTATTATCGTTGTTACGGCCATGTTTCATCCAAATAAAGCCATCTTGCACTATTTGAATGGCCTTGAAATTTGAGGTTGATTTTTGTTGCCATCTAGTATCGTTGTTACAGCCATGTTTCATCCAAATGAAGCCATCTTGCACTATTTGAATGGTCTTGAAATTTGATGTTGAATTTTGTTGCCATCTATTATCGTTGTTACGGCCATGTTTCATCCAAATAAAGGCATCTTGAACTAATTCAATGCCCTTGAAATTTGATGTTGAATTTTGTTGCCATCTATTATCGTTGTTACGGCAATGTTTCAACCAAATGGAGGCATCTTTAACTAATTCAATGGCCTTGAAATTTGATGTTAATTTTTGTTGCTTTCTATTATCGTTGTTACGGCCATGTTTCATCCAAATGAAGCCATATTGCACTATTTGAATAGACTCAAAATTTGATGTTGATTTTTGTTGCCATCTATTATCGTTGTAACGGCCATGTTTCATCCAAATAAAGCCATCTTGCACTATTTGAATGGCCTTGGAATTTGATGTTGAATTTTCTTGCCATCTATTATCGTTGCTACGGCCATGTTTCATCCAAATAAAGGCATCTTGAACTAATTCCTTGAAATTTGATGTTGAATTTTGTTGCCATCTATTATCGTTGTTACGGCCATGTTTCATCCAAATGAAGCCATCTTGTACTATTTGAATGGCCTTGAAATTTGATGTTGAATTTTGTTGCCATCTATTATCGTTGTTACGGCCATGTTTCATCCAAATGAAGCCATCGTGTACTATTTGAATGGCCTTGAAATTTGATGTTGAATTTTGTTGCCATCTATTATCGTTGTTACGGCCATGTATCATCCAAATGAAGCCAGCTTGCACTAATTCAATGGCCTTGAAATTTGATGTTGAATCTTAATGCCATCTATTATCGTTGTTACAGCCATGTTTCAGCCAAATGAAGCCATCTTGCACTATTTGAATGGCCTTGAAATTTGATGTTGAATTTTGTTGCCATCTTTAATCGTTGTTACGGCCATGTTTCATCCAAATGAAGGCATATTGCACTATTTGAATGAACTTAAAATTTGATGTTGAGTTTTTTGTAATCTATGATGGTTGTTACGGCCATGTTTCATCCAAATAAAGCCATCTTGCACTATTTGAATGGCCTTGAAATTTGATGTTTCATCTTGTTGCCATCTATTATCGTTGCTACGGCCATGTTTCATCCAAATGAAGCCATCTTGCACTATTTGAATGGCCTTGAAATTTGATGTTGAATTTTATTGCCATCTATTATCGTTGTTACGGCAATGTTTCATCCAAATGGAGGCATATTGCACTATTTGAATGGCCTTGAAATTTGATGTTGAATTTTGTTGCCATCTATTATCGTGGTTACAGCCATGTTTCATCCAAATGAAGCCATCTTGCACTATTTCAATGGCCTTGAAATTTGATGTTGAATCTTGTTGCTATCTATTATCGTTGTTACGGCCATGTTTCATCCAAATGAAGCCATCTTGTACTATTTGAATGGCCTTGAAATTTGATGTTGAATCTTGTTGCCATCTATTATTGTTGTTACGGCCATTTTTCATCCAAATAAAGGCATCTTGAACTAATTCAATGGCCTTGAAATTTGATGTTGATTTTTGTTGCCATCTATTATCGTTGTTACGGCCATGTTTCATCCAAATGAAGCCATCTTGCACTATTTGAATGGCCTTTAAATTTGATGTTGAATTTTGTTGCCATCCATTATCGTTGTTACGGCCATGTTTCATCCAAATGAAGCCATCTTGCACTATTTGAATGGCCTTGAAATTTGATGTTGAATTTTGTTGCCATCTATTATCGTTAATACGGCCATGTTTCATCCAAATGAAGCCATCTTGCACTATTTGAATGGCCTTGAAAGTTGATGTTTATTTTTGTTGCCATCTATTATCGTTGTTACGGCCATGTTTCATCCAAATGAAGCCATCTTGTACTATTTGAATGGCCTTGAAATTTGATGTTGAGTTTTTTTGCCATCTATTATCGTTGTTACGGCCATGTTTCATCCAAATGATGCTATCTAGCACTATTTGAATGGCCTTGAAATTTGATGTTGAATTTTGTTGCCATCTATTATCGTTGTTACGGCCATGTTTCATCCAAATGAAGCCATCTTGCACTATTTGAATGGCCTTGAAAGTTGATGTTGAATTTTGTTGCCATCTATTATCGTTGTTACGGCCATATTTCATCCAAATAAAGGCATCTTGCACTATTTGAATGGCCTTGAAATTTGATGTTGATTTTTTTGCCATCTATTATCGTTATTACAGCCATGTTTCATCCAAATGAAGGCATTTTGCACTATTTGAATGGCCTTGAAATTTGATGTTGATTTTTGTTGCCATCTATTATCGTTGTTACGGCCATGTTTCATCCAAATGAAGCCATCTTGCACTATTTGAATGGCCTTGAAATTTGATGTTGAATTTTGTTGCCATCTATTATCGTTGTTACGGCCATGTTTCATCCAAATAATGGCAGCTTGAACTAATTCAATGGCATTGAAATTTGGTGTTGAATTTTGTTGCCATCTATTATCGTTGTTACGGCCATGTTTAATTAAAATGAAGCCAACTTGTACTATTTGAATGGCCTTGAAATTTGATGTTGAATTTTGTTGCCATCTATTATCGTTGTTACGGCCATGTTTCATCCAAATGAAGCCATCTTGTACTATTTGACTGGCCTTGAAATTTGATGTTGAATTTTGTTGCCATCTATTATCGTTGTTACGGCCATGTTTCATCCAAATGAAGCCATCTTGCACTATTTGAATGGCCTTGAAATTTGATGTTGAATTTTGTTGCCATCTATTATTGTTGTTACGGCCATGTTTCATCCAAATGAAGCCATCTGGCACGATTTGAATGGCCTTGAAATTTGATGTTGAATTTTGTTGCCATCCATTATCGTTGTTACGGCCATGTTTCATCCAAATGAAGCCATCTTGCACTATTTGAATGGCCTTGAAATTTGATGTTGATTTTTGTTGCCATCTATTATCGTTGTTACGGCCATGTTTCATCCAAATGAAGCCATCTTGCACTATTTGAATGGCCTTGAAATTTGATGTTGAATTTTGTTGCCATCTATTATCGTTGTTACGGCCATGTTTCATCCAAATGAAGCCATCTTGCACTATTTGAATGGCCTTGAAATTTGATGTTGAATTTTGCTGCCATCTATTATTGTTGTTACGGCCATGTTTCATCCAAATGAAGGCATATTGCACTATTTGAATGGACTTAAAATTAGATGTTGAGTTTTTTTGCAATCTTTTATCGTTGTTACGGCCATGTTTCATCCAAATGAAGCCATCTTGCACTATTTGAATGGCCTTGAAATTTTATGTTGAGTTTTTTTTGCAATCTTTTATCGTTGTTACGGCCATGTTTCATCCAAATGAAGCCATCTTGTACTATTTGAATGGCCTTGAAATTTGATGTTGAATTTTGTTGCCATCTATTATCGTTGTTACGGCCATGTTTCATCCAAATAAAGGCATCTTGAACTAATTCAATGGCCTTGAAATTTGATGTTGATTTTTGTTGCCATCTATTATCGTTGTTACGGCCATGTTTCAACCAAATGAAGCCATCTTGCACTATTTGAATGGCCTTGAAATTTGATGTTGAATCTTGTTGCCATCTAGTATTGTTTTTACGGCCATGTTTCATCCAAATGAAGCCATCTTGCACTATTTGAATGGCCTTGAAATTTGATGTTGAATTTTGTTGCCATCTATTATCGTTGTTACGGCCATGTTTCATCCAAATAAAGGCATCTTGAACTATTTGAATGGCCTTGAAATTTGATGTTGAATTTTGTTGCCATCTAGTATTGTTTTTACGGCCATGTTTCATCCAAATGAAGCCATCTTGCACTATTTGAATGGCCTTGAAATTTGATGTTGAATTTTGTTGCCATCTATTAGCGTTGTTACGGCCATGTTTCATCCAAATAAAGGCATCTTGAACTAATCCAATGGCCTTGAAATTTGATGTTGATTTTTGTTGCCATCTATTATCGTTGTTACGGTCATGTTTCATCCAAATAAAGCCATCTTGCACTATTTGAATGGCCTTGAAATTTGATGTTGAATTTTGTTGCCATCTATTATCGTTGTTACGGCCATGTTTCATCCAAATGAAGCCATCTTGTACTATTTGAATGGCCTTCAAATTTGATGTTGAATCTTAATGCCATCTGTTATTGCTGTTACGGCCATGTTTCATCCAAATAAAGGCATCTTGAACTAATTCAATGGCCTTGAAATTTGATGTTGATTTTTGTTGCCATCTATTATCGTTGTTACGGCCATGTTTCATCCAAATGAAGCCATCTTGCACTATTTGAATGGCCTTGAAATTTGATGTTGAATTTTGTTGCCATCTAGTATTGTTTTTACGGCCATGTTTCATCCAAATGAAGCCATCTTGCACTATTTGAATGGCCTTGAAATTTGATGTTGAATTTTGTTGCCATCTGTTATCGTTGTTACGGCCATGTTTCATCCAAATAAAGGCATCTTGAACTAATTCAATGGCCTTGAAATTTGATGTTGATTTTTGTTGCCATCTATTATCGTTGTTACGGCCATGTTTTATCCAATTGAAGCCATCTTGTACTATTTGAATGGCCTTGAAATTTGATGTTGAATTTTGTTGCCATCTATTATCGTTGTTACGGCCATGTTTCATCCAAATGAAGCTATCTAGCACTATTTGAATGGCCTTGAAATTTGATGTTCAATTTTGTTGCCATCTATTATCGTTGTTACGGCCATGTATCATCCAAATGAAGCCATCTTGCACTATTTGAATGGCCTTGAAATTTGATGTTGAATTTTGTTGCCATCTATTATCGTTGTTACGGCCATGTTTCATCCAAATGAAGCCATCTTGCACTATTTGAATGGCCTTAAAATTTGATGTTGATTTTTGTTGCCATCTATTATCGTTGTTACAGCCATGTTTCATCCAAATGAAGCCATCTTGCACTACTTGAATGGCCTTGAAATTTGATGTTGAATTTTGTTGCCATCTATTATCGTTTTTACGGCCATGTTTCATCCAAATGAAGCCATCTTGCACTATTTGAATGGCCTTAAAATTTGATGTTGATTTTTGTTGCCATCTATTATCGTTGTTACGGCCATGTTTTATCCAATTGAAGCCATCTTGCACTATTTGAATGGCCTTGAAATTTGATGTTGAGTTTTGTTGCCATCTATTATCGTTGTTACGGCCATGTTTCATCCAAATGAAGCTATCTAGCACTATTTGAATGGCCTTGAAATTTGATGTTGATTTTTGTTGCCATCTATTATCGTTGTTGTGGCCATGTTTCATCCAAATGAAGCCATCTTGCACTATTTGAATGGCCTTAAAATTTGATGTTGATTTTTGTTGCCATCTATTATCGTTGTTACGGCCATGTTTTATCCAATTGAAGCCATCTTGCACTATTTGAATGGCCTTGAAATTTGATGTTGAGTTTTGTTGCCATCTATTATCGTTGTTACGGCCATGTTTCATCCAAATGAAGCTATCTAGCACTATTTGAATGGCCTTGAAATTTGATGTTGATTTTTGTTGCCATCTATTATCGTTGTTGTGGCCATGTTTCATCCAAATGAAGCCATCTTGCACTATTTGAATGGCCTTGAAATTTGATGTTGAATTTTGTTGCCATCTAGTATTGTTTTTACGGCCATGTTTCATCCAAATGAAGCCATCTTGCACTATTTGAATGGCCTTGAAATTTGATGTTGAATTTTGTTGCCATCTATTATCGTTGTTACGGCCATGTTTCATCCAAATAAAGGCATATTGCACTATTTGAATGGCCTTGAAATTTGATGTTGATTTTTGTTGCCATCTATTATCGTTGTTACGGCCATGTTTCATCCAAATGAAGCCATCTTGCACTATTTGAATGGCCTTGAAAGTTGATGTTAAATCTTGTTGCCATCTATTATCGTTGTTACGGCCATGTTTCATCCAAATGAAGCCATCTTGCACTATTTGAATGGCCTTGAAATTTGATGTTGAGTTTTGTTGCCATCTATAATCGTTGTTGTGGCCATGTTTCATCCAAATGAAGCCATCTTGCACTATTTGAATGGCCTTGAAATTTGATGTTGAATTTTGTTGCCATCTAGTATTGTTTTTACGGCCATGTTTCATCCAAATGAAGCCATCTTGCACTATTTGAATGGCCTTGAAATTTGATGTTGATTTTTGTTGCCATCTATTATCGTTGTTACGGCCATGTTTCATCCAAATAAAGGCATCTTGAACTAATTCAATGGCCTTGAAATTTGATGTTGATTTTTGTTGCCATCTATTATCGTTGTTACGGCCATGTTTTATCCAATTGAAGCCATCTTGCACTATTTGAATGGCCTTGAAATTTGATGTTGATTTTTTTGCCATCTATTATCGTTGTTACGGCCATGTTTCATCCAAATGAAGCTATCTAGCACTATTTGAATGGCCTTGAAATTTGATGTTCAATTTTGTTGCCATCTATTATCGTTGTTACGGCCATGTATCATCCAAATGAAGCCATCTTGCACTATTTGAATGGCCTTGAAATTTGATGTTGATTTTTGTTGCCATCTATTATCGTTGTTACGGCCATGTTTCATCCAAATGAAGCCATCTTGCACTATTTGAATGGCCTTGAAATTTGATGTTGAATTTTGTTGCCATCTATTATTGTTGTTACGGCCATGTTTCATCCAAATTAAGGCATCTTGAACTAATTCAA
The DNA here is from genome assembly GCF_943734735.2 of Anopheles gambiae. NCBI lineage: Eukaryota > Metazoa > Arthropoda > Insecta > Diptera > Culicidae > Anopheles > Anopheles gambiae. The sequence goes on from NW_026902719.1 coordinate 416,409, forward strand.
TGGCCTTGAAATTTGATGTTGATTTTTTTTGCAATCTATGATGGTTGTTTCGGCCATGTTTCATCCAAATAAAGCCATCTTGCACTATTTGAATGGTCTTAAAATTAGATGTTGAGTTTTTTTGCAATCTTTTATCGTTGTTACGGCCATGTTTCATCCAAATGAAGCCATCTTGCACTATTTGAATGGCCTTGAAATTTTATGTTGAGTTTTTTTGCAATCTTTTATCGTTGTTACGGCCATGTTTCATCCAAATGAAGCCATCTTGTACTATTTGAATGGCCTTGAAATTTGATGTTGAATTTTGTTGCCATCTATTATTGTTGTTACGGCCATGTATCATCCAAATAAAGGCATCTTTAACTAATTCAATGGCCTTGAAATTTGATGTTGAATTTTGTTGCTATCTATTATCGTTGTTACGGCCATGTTTCATCCAAATAAAGGCATCTTGAACTAATTCCTTGAAATTTGATGTTGAATTTTGTTGCCATCTATTATCGTTGTTACGGCCATGTTTCATCCAAATGAAGCCATCTTGCACTATTTGAATGGCCTTGAAATTTGATGTTGATTTTTGTTGCCATCTATTATCGTTGTTACGGCCATGTTTCATCCAAATGAAGCCATCTTGCACTATTTGAATGGCCTTGAAATTTGATGTTGAATTTTGTTGCCATCTATTATTGTTGTTACGGCCATGTTTCATCCAAATTAAGGCATCTTGAACTAATTCAATGGCCTTGAAATTTGATGTTGATTTTTTTTGCAATCTATGATGGTGCCATCTATTATCGTTGTTACGGCCATGTTTCATCCAAATGAAGCCATCTTGCACTATTTGAATGGCCTTGAAATTTGATGTTGAATTTTGTTGCCATCTATTATTGTTGTTTCGGCCATGTTTCATCCAAATAAAGCCATCTTGCACTATTTGAATGGACTTAAAATTAGATGTTGAGTTTTTTTGCAATCTTTTATCGTTGTTACGGCAATGTTTCATCCAAATGAAGCCATCTTGCACTATTTGAATGGCCTTGAAATTTTATGTTGAGTTTTTTTGCAATCTTTTATCGTTGTTACGGCCATGTTTCATCCAAATGAAGCCATCTTGCACTATTTGAATGGCCTTGAATTTTGATGTTGAATTTTGTTGCCATCTATTATTGTTGTTACGGCCATGTATCATCCAAATAAAGGCATCTTTAACTAATTCAATGGCCTTGAAATTTGATGTTGAATTTTGTTGCTATCTATTATCGTTGTTACGGCCATGTTTCATCCAAATAAAGGCATCTTGAACTAATTCCTTGAAATTTGATGTTGAATTTTGTTGCCATCTATTATCGTTGTTACGGCCATGTTTCATCCAAATGAAGCCATCTTGCACTATTTGAATGGCCTTGAAATTTGATGTTGAATTTTGTTGCCATCTATTATCGTTGTTACGGCGATGTTTCATCCAAATGAAGCCATCTGGCACAATTTGAATGGCCTTGAAACTTGATGTTGAATTTTGTTGCCATCTATTATCGTTGTTACGGCCATGTTTCATCCAAATGAAGCCATCTTGCACTATTTGAATGGCCTTGAAATTTGATGTTGAATTTTGCTGCCATCTATTATTGTTGTTACGGCCATGTTTCATCCAAATGAAGCCATCTTGCACTATTTGAATGGCCTTGAAATTTGATGTTGAATTTTGCTGCCATCTATTATTGTTGTTACGGCCATGTTTCATCCAAATGAAGGCATATTGCACTATTTGAATGGCCTTGAAATTTGATGTTGAATTTTGCTGCCATCTATTATCGTTGTTACGGCCATGTTTCATCCAAATGAAGCCATCTTGCACTATTTGAATGGCCTTGAAATTTGATGTTTAATTTTGTTGCCATCTATTATCGTTGTTACGGCCATGTTTCATCCAAATAAAGGCATCTTTAACTAATTCAATGGCCTTGAAATTTGATGTTGAATTTTGTTGCTATCTATTATCGTTGTTACGGCCATGTTTCATCCAAATAAAGCCATCTTGTACTATTTGAATGGCCTTGAAATTTGATGTTGAATCTTGTTGCCATCTATTATCGTTGTTACGGCCATGTTTCATCCAAATGAAGCCATCTTGCACTAATTCTATGACCTTGAAATTTGATGTTGAATTTTGTTGCCATCTATTATCGTTGTTACGGCCATGTTTCATCCAAATGAAGCCATCTTGCACTATTTGAATGGCCTTGAAATTTGATGTTGAATTTTGTTGCCATCTATTATCGTTGTTACGGCCATGTTTCATCCAAATAAAGGCATCTTGAACTAATTCCTTGAAATTTGATGTTGAGTTTTTTTGCCATCTATTATCGTTGTTACGGCCATGTTTCATCCAAATGAAGCCATCTTGCACTATTTGAATGGCCTTGAAATTTGATGTTGAATTTTGCTGCCATCTATTATTGTTGTTACGGCCATGTTTCATCCAAATGAAGGCATATTGCACTATTTGAATGGCCTTGAAATTTGATGTTGAATTTTGCTGCCATCTATTATCGTTGTTACGGCCATGTTTCATCCAAATGAAGCCATCTTGCACTATTTGAATGGCCTTGAAATTTGATGTTTAATTTTGTTGCCATCTAATATCGTTGTTACGGCCATGTTTCATCCAAATAAAGGCATCTTTAACTAATTCAATGGCCTTGAAATTTGATGTTGATTTTTGTTGCTATCTATTATCGTTGTTACGGCCATGTTTCATCCAAATGAAGCCATCTTGCACTATTTGAATGGCCTTGAAATTTGATGTTGAATTTTGTTGCCATCTATTATCGTTGTTACGGCCATGTTTCATCCAAATGGAGCCATCTTGCACTATTTGAATGGCCTTGAAATTTGATGTTGAATTTTGTTGCCATCTATTATCGTTGTTACGGCCATGTATCATCCAAATGAAGCCATCTTGCACTATTTGAATGGCCTTGAAAATTGATGTTAAATCTTGTTGCCATCTATTATCGTTGTTACGGCCATGTTTCATCCAAATGAAGCCATCTTGCACTATTTGAATGGCCTTGAAATTTGATGTTGAGTTTTGTTGCCATCTATAATCGTTGTTGTGGCCATGTTTCATCCAAATGAAGCCATCTTGCCCTATTTGAATGGCCTTGAAATTTGATGTTGAATTTTGTTGCCATCTAGTATTGTTGTTACGGCCATTTTTCATCCAAATGAAACCATCTTGCACTATTTCAATGGCCTTGAAATTTGATGTTGAATTTTGTTGCCATCTATTATCGTTGTTACGGCCATGTTTCATCCAAATGAAGCCATCTTGCACTATTTGAATGGCCTTGAAATTTGATGTTGAATTTTGTTGCCATCTATTATCGTTGTTACGGCCATGTTTCATCCAAATAAAGCCATCTTGTACTATTTGAATGGCCTTGAAATTTGATGTTGAATCTTGTTGCCATCTATTATTATTGTTACGGCCATGTATCATCCAAATGAAGCCATCTTGCACTAATTCTATGACCTTGAAATTTGATGTTGAATCTTGTTGCCATCTATTATCGTTGTTACGGCCATGTTTCATCCAAATGAAGCCATCTTGCACTATTTGAATGGCCTTGAAATTTGATGTTGAATTTTGTTGCCATCTATTATCGTTGTTACGGCCATGTTTCATCCAAATAAAGGCATCTTGAACTAATTCCTTGAAATTTGATGTTGAGTTTTTTTGCCATCTATTATCGTTGTTACGGCCATGTTTCTTCAAAATGAAGCCATCTTGCACTATTTGAATGGCCTTGAAATTTGATGTTGAATTTTGTTGCCATCTATTATCGTTGTTACGGCCATGTATCATCCAAATGAAGCCATCTTGCACTATTTGAATGGCCTTGAAAGTTGATGTTAAATCTTGTTGCCATCTATTATCGTTGTTACGGCCATGTTTCATCCAAATGAAGCCATCTTGCACTATTTGAATGGCCTTGAAATTTGATGTTGAGTTTTTTTGCAATCTATTATCGTTGTTACGGCCATATTTCATCCAAATAAAGGCATCTTGAACTAAATCAATGGCCTTGAAATTTGATGTTGAATTTTGTTACTATCTATTATCGTTGTTACGGCCATGTTTCATCCAAATAAAGGCATCTTGCACTATTTGAATGGTCTTGAAATTTGATGTTGAATTTTGTTGCCATCTATTATCGTTGTTACGGTCATGTTTCATCCAAATAAAGCCATCTTGCACTATTTGAATGGCCTTGAAATTTGATGTTGAATTTTGTTGCCATCTATTATCGTTGTTACGGCCATGTTTCATCCAAATAAAGCCATCTTGTACTATTTGAATGGCCTTGAAATTTGATGTTGAATCTTGTTGCCATCTATTATTATTGTTACGGCCATGTTTCATCCAAATGAAGCCATCTTGCACTAATTCTATGACTTTGAAATTTGATGTTGAATCTTGTTGCCATCTATTATCGTTGTTACGGCCATGTTTCATCCAAATGAAGCCATCTTGCACTATTTGAATGGCCTTGAAATTTGATGTTGAATTTTGTTGCCATCTATTATCGTTGTTACGGCCATGTTTCATCCAAATAAAGGCATCTTGAACTAATTCAATGGCCTTGAAATTTGATGTTGATTTTTGTTGCCGTCTATTATCGTTGTTACGGCCATGTTTCATCCAAATGAAGCCATCTTGCACTATTTGAATGGCCTTGAAATTTGATGTTGAATTTTGTTGCCATCTATTATCGTTGTTACGGCCATGTTTCATCCAAATAAAGGCATCTTGAACTAATTCCTTGAAATTTGATGTTGAGTTTTTTTGCCATCTATTATCGTTGTTACGGCCATGTTTCATCCAAATGAAGGCATCTTGAACTAATTCAATGGCCTTGAAATTTGATGTTGATTTTTGTTGCCGTCTATTATCGTTGTTACGGCCATGTTTCTTCAAAATGAAGCCATCTTGCACTATTTGAATGGCCTTGAAATTTGATGTTGAATTTTGTTGCCATCAATTATCGTTGTTACAGCCATGTTTCATCCAAATGAAGCCATCTTGTACTATTTGAATGGCCTTGAAATTTGATGTTGAATCTTGTTGCCATCTATTATTATTGTTACGGCCATGTTTCATCCAAATGAAGCCATCTTGCACTAATTCTATGACTTTGAAATTTGATGTTGAATCTTGTTGCCATCTATTATCGTTGTTACGGCCATGTTTCATCCAAATGAAGCCATCTTGCACTATTTGAATGGCCTTGAAATTTGATGTTGAATTTTGTTGCCATCTATTATCGTTGTTACGGCCATGTTTCATCCAAATAAAGGCATCTTGAACTAATTCCTTGAAATTTGATGTTGAGTTTTTTTGCCATCTATTATCGTTGTTACGGCCATGTTTCTTCAAAATGAAGCCATCTTGCACTATTTGAATCGCCTTGAAATTTGATGTTGAATTTTGTTGCCATCAATTATCGTTGTTACAGCCATGTTTCATCCAAATGAAGCCATCTTGTACTATTTGAATGGCCTTGAAATTTGATGTTGAGTTTTTTTGCCATCTATTATCGTTGTTACGGCCATGTTTCATCCAAATGAAGGCATCTTGAACTAATTCAATGGCCTTGAAATTTAATGTTGATTTTTGTTGCCGTCTATTATCGTTGTTACGGCCATGTTTCATCCAAATGAAGCCATCTTGCACTATTTGAATGGCCTTGAAATTTGATGTTGAATTTTGTTGCCATCTATTATCGTTGTTACGGCCATGTTTCATCCAAATGAAGGCATATTGCACTATTTGAATAAACTTAAAATTTGATGTTGAGTTTTTTTGCAATCTATTATCGTTGTTACGGCCATATTTCATCCAAATAAAGGCATCTTGAACTAATTCAATGGCCTTGAAATTTGATGTTGAATTTTGTTGCTATCTATTATCGTTGTTACGGCCATGTTTCATCCAAATAAAGCCATCTTGTACTATTTGAATGGCCTTGAAATTTGATGTTGAATTTTGTTGCCATCTATTATCGTTGTTACGGCCATGTTTCATCCAAATAAAGGCATCTTGAACTAATTCAATGGCATTGAAATTTGATGTTGAATCTTGTTGCCATCTATTATCGTTGTTACGGCCATGTTTCATCCAAATGAAGCCATCATGTACTATTTGAATGGCCTTGAAATTTGATGTTGAATCTTGTTGCCATCTATTATCGTTGTTACGGCCATGTTTCATCCAAATAAAGGCATCTTGTACTATTTGAATCGCATTGAAATTTGATGTTGAATCTTGTTGCCATCTATTATCGTTGTTACGGCCATGTTTCATCCAAATGAAGCCATCTTGCACTAATTCTATGACCTTGAAATTTGATGTTGAATCTTGTTGCCATCTATTATCGTTGTTACGGCCATGTTTCATCCAAATGAAGCCATCTTGCACTATTTGAATGGCCTTGAAATTTGATGTTGAATTTTGTTGCCATCTATTATCGTTGTTACGGCCATGTTTCATCCAAATAAAGGCATCTTGAACTAATTCCTTGAAATTTGATGTTGAGTTTTTTTGCCATCTATTATCGTTGTTACGGCCATGTTTCATCCAAATGAAGCCATCTTGCACTATTTGAATGGCCTTGAAATTTGATGTTGAATTTTGCTGCCATCTATTATTGTTGTTACGGCCATGTTTCATCCAAATGAAGGCATATTGCACTATTTGAATGGCCTTGAAATTTGATGTTGAATTTTGCTGCCATCTATTATCGTTGTTACGGCCATGTTTCATCCAAATGAAGCCATCTTGCACTATTTGAATGGCCTTGAAATTTGATGTTTAATTTTGTTGCCATCTAATATCGTTGTTACGGCCATGTTTCATCCAAATAAAGGCATCTTTAACTAATTCAATGGCCTTGAAATTTGATGTTGATTTTTGTTGCTATCTATTATCGTTGTTACGGCCATGTTTCATCCAAATGAAGCCATCTTGCACTATTTGAATGGCCTTGAAATTTGATGTTGAATTTTGTTGCCATCTATTATCGTTGTTACGGCCATGTTTCATCCAAATGGAGCCATCTTGCACTATTTGAATGGCCTTGAAATTTGATGTTGAATTTTGTTGCCATCTATTATCGTTGTTACGGCCATGTATCATCCAAATGAAGCCATCTTGCACTATTTGAATGGCCTTGAAAGTTGATGTTAAATCTTGTTGCCATCTATTATCGTTGTTACGGCCATGTTTCATCCAAATGAAGCCATCTTGCACTATTTGAATGGCCTTGAAATTTGATGTTGAGTTTTGTTGCCATCTATAATCGTTGTTGTGGCCATGTTTCATCCAAATGAAGCCATCTTGCACTTTTTGAATGGCCTTGAAATTTGAGGTTGAATTTTGTTGCCATCTAGTATTGTTGTTACGGCCATGTTTCATCCAAATGAAGCCATCTTGCACTATTTGAATGGCCTTGAAATTTGATGTTGAATTTTGTTGCCATCTATTATCGTTGTTACGGCCATGTTTCATCCAAATGAAGCCATCTTGCACTATTTGAATGGCCTTGAAATTTGATGTTGAATTTTGTTGCCATCAATTATCGTTGTTACAGCCATGTTTCATCCAAATGAAGCCATCTTGTACTATTTGAATGGCCTTGAAATTTGATGTTGAGTTTTTTTGCCATCTATTATCGTTGTTACGGCCATGTTTCTTCAAAATGAAGCCATCTTGCACTATTTGAATGGCCTTGAAATTTGATGTTGAATTTTGTTGCCATCTATTATCGTTGTTACGGCCATGTATCATCCAAATGAAGCCATCTTGCACTATTTGAATGGCCTTGAAAGTTGATGTTAAATCTTGTTGCCATCTATTATCGTTGTTACGGCCATGTTTCATCCAAATGAAGCCATCTTGCACTAATTCTATGACCTTGAAATTTGATGTTGAATCTTGTTGCCATCTATTATTATTGTTACGGCCATGTTTCATCCAAATGAAGCCATCTTGCACTAATTCTATGACCTTGAAATTTGATGTTGAATTTTGTTGCCATCAATTATCGTTGTTACAGCCATGTTTCATCCAAATGAAGCCATCTTGTACTATTTGAATGGCCTTGAAATTTGATGTTGAGTTTTTTTGCCATCTATTATCGTTGTTACGGCCATGTTTCTTCAAAATGAAGCCATCTTGCACTATTTGAATGGCCTTGAAATTTGATGTTGAATTTTGTTGCCATCTATAATCGTTGTTGTGGCCATGTTTCATCCAAATGAAGCCATCTTGCACTATTTGAATGGCCTTGAAATTTGATGTTGAATTTTGTTGCCATCTAGTATTGTTGTTACGGCCATGTTTCATCCAAATGAAGCCATCTTGCACTAATTCTATGACCTTGAAATTTGATGTTGAATCTTGTTGCCATCTATTATTATTGTTACGGCCATGTTTCATCCAAATGAAGCCATCTTGCACTAATTCTATGACCTTGAAATTTGATGTTGAATTTTGTTGCCATCAATTATCGTTGTTACAGCCATGTTTCATCCAAATGAAGCCATCTTGTACTATTTGAATGGCCTTGAAATTTGATGTTGAGTTTTTTTGCCATCTATTATCGTTGTTACGGCCATGTTTCTTCAAAATGAAGCCATCTTGCACTATTTGAATGGCCTTGAAATTTGATGTTGAATTTTGTTGCCATCTATTATCGTTGTTACGGCCATGTATCATCCAAATGAAGCCATCTTGCACTATTTGAATGGCCTTGAAAGTTGATGTTAAATCTTGTTGCCATCTATTATCGTTGTTACGGCCATGTTTCATCCAAATGAAGCCATCTTGCACTATTTGAATGGCCTTGAAATTTGATGTTGAGTTTTTTTGCAATCTATTATCGTTGTTACGGCAATATTTCATCCAAATAAAGGCATCTTGAACTAAATCAATGGCCTTGAAATTTGATGTTGAATTTTGTTACTATCTATTATCGTTGTTACGGCCATGTTTCATCCAAATAAAGGCATCTTGCACTATTTGAATGGTCTTGAAATTTGATGTTGAATTTTGTTGCCATCTATTATCGTTGTTACGGTCATGTTTCATCCAAATAAAGCCATCTTGCACTATTTGAATGGCCTTGAAATTTGATGTTGAATTTTGTTGCCATCTATTATCGTTGTTACGGCCATGTTTCATCCAAATAAAGCCATCTTGTACTATTTGAATGGCCTTGAAATTTGATGTTGAATCTTGTTGCCATCTATTATTATTGTTACGGCCATGTTTCATCCAAATGAAGCCATCTTGCACTAATTCTATGACCTTGAAATTTGATGTTGAATCTTGTTGCCATCTATTATCGTTGTTACGGCCATGTTTCATCCAAATGAAGCCATCTTGCACTATTTGAATGGCCTTGAAATTTGATGTTGAATTTTGTTGCCATCTATTATCGTTGTTACGGCCATGTTTCATCCAAATAAAGGCATCTTGAACTAATTCCTTGAAATTTGATGTTGAGTTTTTTTGCCATCTATTATCGTTGTTACGGCCATGTTTCTTCAAAATGAAGCCATCTTGCACTATTTGAATGGCCTTGAAATTTGATGTTGAATTTTGTTGCCATCAATTATCGTTGTTACAGCCATGTTTCATCCAAATGAAGCCATCTTGTACTATTTGAATGGCCTTGAAATTTGATGTTGAGTTTTTTTGCCATCTATTATCGTTGTTACGGCCATGTTTTATCCAAATGAAGGCATCTTGAACTAATTCAATGGCCTTGAAATTTGATGTTGATTTTTGTTGCCGTCTATTATCGTTGTTACGGCCATGTTTCATCCAAATGAAGCCATCTTGCACTATTTGAATGGCCTTGAAATTTGATGTTGAATTTTGTTGCCATCTATTATCGTTGTTACGGCCATGTTTCATCCAAATGAAGGCATATTGCACTATTTGAATAAACTTAAAATTTGATGTTGAGTTTTTTTGCAATCTATTATCGTTGTTACGGCCATATTTCATCCAAATAAAGGCATCTTGAACTAATTCAATGGCCTTGAAATTTGATGTTGATTTTTGTTGCCATCTATTATCGTTGTTACGGCCATGTTTCATCCAAATGAAGCCATCTTGCACTATTTGAATGGCCTTGAAATTTGATGTTGAATTTTGTTGCCATCTATTATCGTTGTTACGGCCATGTTTCATCCAAATGAAGGCATATTGCACTATTTGAATGAACTTAAAATTTGATGTTGAGTTTTTTTGCAATCTATTATCGTTGTTACGGCCATATTTCATCCAAATGAAGCCATCTTGCACTATTTGAATGGCCTTGAAATTTGATGTTGAATTTTGTTGCCATCTATTATCGTTGTTACGGCCATGTTTCATCCAAATGAAGCCATCTTGCACTATTTAAATGGCCTTGAAATTTGATGTTGAATTTTGTTGCCATCTATTATCGTTGTTACGGCCATGTTTCATCCAAATAAAGGCATCTTGAACTAATTCCTTGAAATTTGATGTTGAATTTTGTTGCCATCTATTATCGTTGTTACGGCCATGTTTCATCCAAATGAAGCCATCTTGTACTATTTGAATGGCCTTAAAATTTGATGTTGAATCTTGTTGCCATCTATTATCGTTGTTACGGCCATGCTTTATCCAATTAAAGCCATCTTGTACTATTTGAATGGCCTTGAAATTTGATGTTGAGTTTTTTTGCCATCTATTATCGTTAATACGGCCATGTTTCATCCAAATGAAGCCATCTTGCACTATTTGAATGGCCTTGAAATTTGATGTTGAATTTTGTTGCCATCTATTATCGTTGTTACGGCCATGTTTCATCCAAATAAAGGCATCTTGAACTAATTCAAAGGCCTTGAAATTTGATGTTGAATTTTGTTGCCATCTATTATCGTTGTTACGGCCATGTTTCATCCAAATGGAGGCATATTGCACTATTTGAATGGACTTAAAATTTGATGTTGAGTTTTGTTGCCATCTATTATCGTTGTTACGGCCATGTTTCATCCAAATAAAGCCATCTTGCACTATTTGAATGGCCTTGAAATTTGAGGTTGATTTTTGTTGCCATCTAGTATCGTTGTTACGGCCATGTTTCATCCAAATGAAGCCATCTTGCACTATTTGAATGGCCTTGAAATTTGATGTTGAATTTTGTTGCCATCTATTATCGTTGTTACGGCCATGTTTCATCCAAATTAAGGCATCTTGAACTAATTCAATGGCCTTGAAATTTGATGTTGATTTTTTTTGCAATCTATGATGGTTGTTTCGGCCATGTTTCATCCAAATAAAGCCATCTTGCACTATTTGAATGGCCTTGAAATTTGATGTTGAATTTTGTTGCTATCTATTATCGTTGCTACGGCCATGTTTCATCCAAATGAAGCCATCTTGTACTATTTGAATGGCCTTGAAATTTTATGTTGAATTTTGTTGCCATCTATTATCGTTGTTACAGCCATGTTTCATCCAAATGAAGCCATCTTGTACTATTTGAATGGCCTTGAAATTTGATGTTGAGTTTTTTTGCCATCTATTATCGTTGTTACGGCCATGTTTCATCCAAATGAAGCCATCTTGCACTATTTGAATGGCCTTGAAATTTGATGTTGAATTTTGTTGCCATCTATTATCGTTGTTACGGCCATGTTTCATCCAAATGAAGCCATCTTGCACTATTTGAATGGCCTTGAAATTTGATGTTGAATTTTGTTGCCATCTATTATCGTTGTTACGGCCATGTTTCATCCAAATAAAGGCATCTTGAACTAATTCAATGCCCTTGAAATTTGATGTTGAATTTTGTTGCCATCTATTATCGTTGTTTCGGCCATGTTTCATCCAAATGGAGGCATATTGCACTAATTGAATGGCCTTGAAATTTGATGTTGAATTTTGTTGCCATCTATTATCGTTGTTACGGCCATGTTTCATCCAAATGAAGCCATCTTGCACTATTTGAATGGCCTTGAAATTTGATGTTGAATTTTGTTGCCATCTATTATCGTTGTTACGGCCATGTATCATCCAAATGAAGCCATCTTGCACTATTTGAATGGCCTTGAAATTTAATGTTGAATCTTGTTGCCATCTATTATCGTTGTTACGGCCATGTTTCATCCAAATAAAGCCATCTTGCACTATTTGAATGGCCTTGAAATTTGATGTTGATTTTTGTTGCCATCTAGTATCGTTGTTACGGCAATGATTCAACCAAATGGAGGCATCTTGTACTATTTGAATGGCCTTGAAATTTGATGTTAAATCGTGTTGCTATCTATTATCGTTGTTACGGCCATGTTTCATCCAAATGAAGCCATCTTGCACTATTTGAATGGCCTTGAAATTTGATGTTGAATTTTGTTGCCATCTATTATCGTTGTTACGGCCATGTTTCATCCAAATAAAGGCATCTTGAACTAATTCCTTGAAATTTGATGTTGAATTTTGTTGCCATCTATTATCGTTGTTACGGCCATGTTTCATCCAAATGAAGCCATCTTGTACTATTTGAATGGCCTTGAAATTTGATGTTGAATCTTGTTGCCATCTATTATTGTTGTTACGGCCATGTTTCATCCAAATAAAGGCATCTTGAACTAATTCAATGGCCTTGAAATTTGATGTTGATTTTTGTTGCCATCTATTATCGTTGTTACGGCCATGTTTCATCCAAATGAAGCCATCTTGCACTATTTGAATGGCCTTGAAATTTGATGTTGATTTTTGTTGCCATCTATTATCGTTGTTACGGCCATGTTTCATCCAAATGAAGCCATCTTGTACTATTTGAATGATCTTGAAATTTGATGTTGAATTTTGTTGCCATCTATTATCGTTGTTACGGCCATGTATCATCCAAATGAAGCCATCTTGCACTATTTGAATGGCCTTGAAAGTTGATGTTGATTTTTGTTGCCATCTATTATCGTTGTTACGGCCATGTTTCATCCAATTGAAGCCATCTTGCACAATTTGAATGGCCTTGAAATTTGATGTTGAGTTTTTTTGCCATCTATTATCGTTGTTACGGCCATGTTTCATCCAAATGAAGCTATCTAGCACTATTTGAATGGCCTTGAAATTTGATGTTGAGTTTTTTTGCCATCTATTATCGTTGTTACGGCCATGTATCATCCAAATGAAGCCATCCTGCACTATTCGAATGTCCTTGAAAGTTGATGTTGAATTTTGTTGCCATCTATTATCGTTGTTACGGCCATGTTTCATCCAAATGAAGCCATCTTGCACTATTTGAATGGCCTTGAAATTTGATGTTGAATTTTGTTGCCATCTATTATCGTTGTTACGGCCATGTTTCATCCAAATGAAGGCATATTGCACTATTTGAATGGCCTTGAAATTTGATGTTGATTTTTGTTGCCATCTATTATCGTTGTTACGGCCATGTTTCATCCAAATGAAGCCATCTTGCACTATTTGAATGGCCTTGAAATTTGATGTTGAATTTTGTTGCCATCTATTATCGTTGTTACGGCCATGTTTCATCCAAATAATGGCATCTTGAACTAATTCAATGGCATTGAAATTTGATGTTGAATTTTGTTGCCATCTAGTATCGTTGTTACGGCCATGTTTAATTAAAATGAAGCCATCTTGTACTATTTGAATGGCCTTGAAATTTGATGTTGAATTTTGTTGCCATCTATTATCGTTGTTACGGCCATGTTTCATCGAAATGAAGCCATCTTGTACTATTTGACTGGCCTTGAAATTTGATGTTGAGTTTTTTTTGCCATATATTATCGTTGTTACGGCCATGTTTCATCCAAATGAAGCCATCTTGCACTATTTGAATGGCCTTGAAATTTGATGTTGAATTTTGTTGCCATCTATCATTGTTGTTACGGCCATGTTTCATCCAAATGAAGCCATCTGGCACGATTTGAATGGCCTTGAAATTTGATGTTGAATTTTGTTGCCATCCATTATCGTTGTTACGGCCATGTTTCATCCAAATGAAGCCATCTTGTACTATTTGAATGGCCTTGAAATTTGATGTTGAATTTTGTTGCCATCTATTATCGTTGTTACGGACATGTTTCATCCAAATGAAGCCATCTTGCACTATTTGAATGGCCTTGAAATTTGATGTTGAATTTTGTTGCCATCTATTATCGTTGTTACGGCCATGTTTCATCCAAATGAAGCCATCTTGCACTATTTGAATGGCCTTGAAATTTGATGTTGAATTTTGCTGCCATCTATTATTGTTGTTACGGCCATGTTTCATCCAAATGAAGGCATATTGCACTATTTGAATGGACTTAAAATTAGATGTTGAGTTTTTTTGCAATCTTTTATCGTTGTTACGGCCATGTTTCATCCAAATGAAGCCATCTTGCACTATTTGAATGGCCTTGAAATTTTATGTTGAGTTTTTTTGCAATCTTTTATCGTTGTTACGGCCATGTTTCATCCAAATGAAGCCATCTTGTACTATTTGAATGGCCTTGAAATTTGATGTTTAATTTTGTTGCCATCTAATATTGTTGTTACGGCTATGTTTCATCCAAATAAAGGCATCTTGAATTAATTCAATGGCCTTGAAATTTGATGTTGAATTTTGTTGCCATCTATTATCGTTGTTACGGCCATGTTTCATCCAAATGAAGCCATCTTGCACAATTTGAATGGCCTTGAAATTTGATGTTGATTTTTGTTGCCATCTATTATCGTTGTTACGGCCATGTTTCATCCAAATGGAGCCATCTTGCACTATTTGAATGGCCTTGAAATTTGATGTTGAATCTTGTTGCCATCTATTATCGTTGTTACGGCCATGTTTCATCCAAATGAAGCCATCTTGCACTATTTGAATGGCCTTGAAAGTTGATGTTAAATCTTGTTGCCATCTATTATCGTTGTTACGGCCATGTTTCATCCAAATGAAGCCATCTTGCACTATTTGAATGGCCTTGAAATTTGATGTTGAGTTTTGTTGCCATCTATAATCGTTGTTGTGGCCATGTTTCATCCAAATGAAGCCATCTTGCACTATTTGAATGGCCTTGAAATTTGATGTTGAATTTTGTTGCCATCTAATATCGTTGTTACGGCCATGTTTCATCCAAATGAAGCCATCTTGCACTATTTGAATGGCCTTGAAATTTGATGTTGAATTTTGTTGCCATCTACTATCGTTGTTACGGCCATGTTTCATCCAAATAAAGGCATCTTGAACTAATTCAATGGCCTTGAAATTTGATGTTGATTTTTGTTGCCATCTATTATCGTTGTTACGGTCATGTTTCATCCAAATAAAGCCATCTTGCACTATTTGAATGGCCTTGAAATTTGATGTTGAATTTTGTTGCCATCTATTATCGTTGTTACGGCCATGTTTCATCCAAATGAAGCCATCTTGTACTATTTGAATGGCCTTGAAATTTGATGTTGAATCTTGTTGCCATCTATTATTGTTGTTACGGCCATGTTTCATCGAAATAAAGGCATCTTGAACTAATTCAATGGCCTTGAAATTTGATGTTGAATTTTGTTGCCATCTATTATCGTTGTTACGGTCATGTTTCATCCAAATGAAGCCATCTTGCACTATTTGAATGGCCTTGAAATTTGATGTTGATTTTTGTTGCCATCTATTATCGTTGTAACGGCCGTTTCATCCAAATGAAGCCATCTTGCACTATTTGAATGGCCTTGAAATTTGATGTTGAATTTTGTTGCCATCTATTATCGTTGTTACGGCCATGTATCATCCAAATGAAGCCATCTTGCACTATTTGAATGGCCTTGAAAGTTGATGTTGATTTTTGTTGCCATCTATTATCGTTGTTACGGCCATGTTTTATCCAATTGAAGCCATCTTGCACTATTTGAATGGCCTTGAAATTTGATGTTGATTTTTTTGCCATCTATTATCGTTGTAACGGCCATGTTTCATCCAAATGAAGCTATCTAGCACTATTTGAATGGCCTTGAAATTTGATGTTGAATTTTGTTGCCATCTATTATCGTTGTTACAGCCATGTTTCATCCAAATGAAGGCATATTGCACTATTTGAATGGCCTTGAAATTTGATGTTGAGTTTTGTTGCCATCTATTATCGTTGTTACGGCCATGTTTCATTAAAATGAAGCCATCTTGCACTATTTGAATGGCCTTCAAATTTGATGTTGAATTTTGTTGCCATCTATTATCGTTGTTACGGCCATGTTTCATCCAAATAAAGGCATCTTGAACTAATTCAATGGCATTGAAATTTGATGTTGAATTTTGTTGCCATCTATTATCGTTGTTACGGCCATGTTTAATTAAAATGAAGCCAACTTGTACTATTTGAATGGCCTTGAAATTTGATGTTGAATTTTGTTGCCATCTATTATCGTTGTTACGGCCATGTTTCATCCAAATGAAGCCATCTTGTACTATTTGACTGGCCTTGAAATTTGATGTTGAGTTTTTTTGCCATCCATTATCGTTGTTACGGCCATGTTTCATCCAAATGAAGCCATCTTGCACTATTTGAATGGCCTTGAAATTTGATGTTGAATTTTGTTGCCATCTATTATTGTTGTTACGGCCATGTTTCATCCAAATGAAGCCATCTTGTAGTATTTGAATGGCCTTGAAATTTGATGTTGAATTTTGTTGCCATCCATTATCGTTGTTACGGCCATGTTTCATTAAAATCAAGCCATCTTGTACTATTTCATTGGCCTAGAAATTTGATGTTGAATTTTGTTGCCATCAATTATCGTTGTTACGGCCATGTATCATCCAAATGAAGCCATCTTGCACTATTTGAATGGCCTTGAAATTTGATGTTGAATTTGGTTGCCATCTATTATCGTTTTTACGGCCATGTTTCATCCAAATGAAGCCATCTTGCACTATTTGAATGGCCTTGAAATTTGATGTTGAATTTTGCTGCCATCTATTTTTGTTGTTACGGCCATGTTTCATCCAAATGAAGGCATATTGCACTATTTGAATGGCCTTGAAATTAGATGTTGAGTTTTTTTGCAATCTTTTATCGTTGTTACGGCCATGTTTAATCCAAATGAAGCCATCTTGCACTATTTGAATGGCCTTGAAATTTGATGTTGAATTTTGTTGCCATCTATTATTGTTGTTACGGCCATGTTTCATCCAAATAAAGGCATCTTGAACTGATTCAATGGCCTTGAAATTTGATGTTGAATTTTGTTGCCATCTATTATTGTTGTTACGGCCATGTTTCATCCAAATGAAGCCATCTGGCACGATTTGAATGGCCTTGAAATTTGATGTTGAATTTTGTTGCCATCCAATATCGTTGTTATGGCCATGTTTCATCCAAATGAAGCCATCTGGCACGATTTGAATGGCCTTGAAATTTGATGTTGAATTTTGTTGCCATCCAATATCGTTGTTACGGCCATGTTTCATCCAAATGAAGCCATCTTGTACTATTTGAATGGCCTTGAAATTTGATGTTGAATTTTGTTGCCATCCAATATCGTTGTTACGGCCATGTTTCATCCAAATGAAGCCATCTGGCACGATTTGAATGGCCTTGAAATTTTATGTTGAATTTTGTTGCCATCTATTATTGTTGTTACAGCCATGTTTCATCCAAATAAAGGAATCTTTAACTAATTCAATGGCCTTGAAATTTGATGTTGAATTTTGTTGCTATCTATTATCGTTGTTACGGCCATGTTTCATCCAAATGAAGCCATCTTGTACTATTTGAATGGCCTTGAAATTTGATGTTGAATTTTGTTGCCATCTATTATCGTTGTTACGGCCATGTTTCATCCAAATGGAGCCATCTTGCACTATTTGAATGGCCTTGAAATTTGATGTTGAATTTTGTTGCCATCTATTATTGTTGTTACGGCCATGTTTCATCCAAATGAAGCCATCTGGCACGATTTGAATGGCCTTGAAATTTGATGTTGAATTTTGTTGCCATCCAATATCGTTGTTATGGCCATGTTTCATCCAAATGAAGCCATCTGGCACGATTTGAATGGCCTTGAAATTTGATGTTGAATTTTGTTGCCATCCAATATCGTTGTTACGGCCATGTTTCATCCAAATGAAGCCATCTTGTACTATTTGAATGGCCTTGAAATTTGATGTTGAATTTTGTTGCCATCCAATATCGTTGTTACGGCCATGTTTCATCCAAATGAAGCCATCTGGCACGATTTGAATGGCCTTGAAATTTTATGTTGAATTTTGTTGCCATCTATTATTGTTGTTACGGCCATGTTTCATCCAAATAAAGGAATCTTTAACTAATTCAATGGCCTTGAAATTTGATGTTGAATTTTGTTGCTATCTATTATCGTTGTTACGGCCATGTTTCATCCAAATGAAGCCATCTTGTACTATTTGAATGGCCTTGAAATTTGATGATGAATTTTGCTGCCATCTATTATTGTTGTTACGGCCATGTTTCATCCAAATGGAGGCATATTGCACTATTTGAATGGCCTTGAAATTAGATGTTGAGTTTTTTTGCAATCTTTTATCGTTGTTACGGCCATGTTTCATCCAAATGAAGCCATCTTGTACTATTTGAATGGCCTTGAAATTTGATGTTTAATTTTGTTGCCATCTATTATCGTTGTTACGGCCATGTTTCATCCAAATAAGGGCATCTTGAACTAATTCAATGGCCTTGAAATTTGATGTTGAATTTTGTTGCTATCTATTATCGTTGTTACGGCCATGTTTCATCCAAATGAAGCCATCTTGTACTATTTGAATGGCCTTGAAATTTGATGTTGAATTTTGTTGCCATCTATTATCGTTGTTACGGCCATGTTTCATCCAAATGGAGCCATCTTGCACTATTTGAATGGCCTTGAAATTTGATGTTGAATTTTGTTGCCATCTATTATCGTTGTTACGGCCATGTATCATCCAAATGAAGCCATCTTGCACTATTTGAATGGCCTTGAAAGTTGATGTTAAATCTTGTTGCCATCTATTATCGTTGTTACGGCCATGTTTCATCCAAATGAAGCCATCTTGCACTATTTGAATGGCCTTGAAATTTGATGTTGAGTTTTGTTGCTATCTATAATTTTTGTTGTGGCCATGTTTCATCCAAATGAAGCCATCTTGCACTATTTGAATGGCCTTGAAATTTGATGTTGAATTTTGTTGCCATCTAGTATTGTTGTTACGGCCATGTTTCATCCAAATGAAGCCATCTTGCACTATTTGAATGGCCTTGAAATTTGATGTTGAATTTTGTTGCCATCTATTATCGTTGTTACGGCCATGTTTCATCCAAATAAAGGCATCTTGAACTAATTCAATGGCCTTGAAATTTGATGTTGAATTTTGTTGCCATCTATTATCGTAGTTACGGTCATGTTTCATCCAAATAAAGCCATCTTGCACTATTTGAATGGCCTTGAAATGTGATGTTGAATTTTGTTGCCATCTATTATCGTTGTTACGGCCATGTTTCATCCAAATGAAGCCATCTTGTACTATTTGAATGGCCTTGAAATTTGATGTTGTATTTTGTTGCCAT